>NC_091994.1:79881369-79902521 GCF_044704955.1 Pristiophorus japonicus | reverse complement strand
CCCCCCTCCCTCCCTCCCTCCCTCCTCACCTCCCTCCTCCCCCTCCCCTCCCCTCCCCTCCCCTCCCCTCCCCTCCCCTCCCCTCCCCCTCCCCTCCCTCCCCTCCCCTCCCCTCCTTAGACTACATCCAAGAGTTTATTAAAGGACATGTTAGTTTGCAACATCTAAAGCTCTGATTGGGTCACATGACGTGATTGCTGATTGGTCCCCTTGGAGGATAAGACATACCCAGCAGTTTCTCTGGAATGTATAATTAGAACCGCCCTGCCTACATAATCAATGACTGCAAAGTGTAATTCGAGCCATTCGCCATGCGCAAAAAGGGCAAGGCCAGCTGCGCACATGTGCAGAAGGACACAAATGTTCGTGCAGGTAATCACTCGGTTTATTAAACCTACCAGCTGCTGTGAGTTAGCTGCGGTAGTAAATGGGCCTACATTCCTGGAAGTAGCTTCCTAATCTGCTTCAGGCTGTCTGGATGTATTGGTACTTTGCATGTTACCAATCACATTATGGTTATTAGATAGGATGAATGGTTGTATCGTGCTTGTACTAATGGACCAAAAAATCCGAGGTAGAGTTCAAATCTCACCATGGCAAGTTACAAATTAAATTTGGTATATATCTAGTAACTTTTGAGCTACCAAAATGATAACCAACCAGATTCCCCTGCCAATGCTACCCAAACAGCCTCTGAGGTGGCCTAGCAAGCCACTTGTGTTTTATACAGTTTTTTTTTTACACAATAGTAAGGACCATTATTACAAGGCATGCAGTAGTTCAAAATGCAGCCCACCACTGCCAGATTCACCTCTGAGCAACCAAAGACAATTAATGTGGAAACAGAAAAGTGTAGTCTAATCGCAATAAAATTTGAAAGGTTTTTTTTTGTCACTGGAAGTTGTTGCTCATGTAGCTGTAAGCATCATGTGATTAAAGATGGGGTTTCATATTTGGACTTTCACATTGTTCCAGTCTTCAGTTTTTAACAAATGTGAAAAGTTTAAGGCAACTAGATTAATACCCTACTCAGGAACCCAGTTAGTTGGAATTGGTACAGCAGCTCTATTCAGTGGTGTTCCTATTACTTTGTAGAAGTATTACAAATTGAAGATGTTTGAATGTTTTGTAAACTACAGTGGGCAGCTACAACTCACCAGGCTAAGGCTATGCCATAAATAAAGGGAATTTATTGAACCTCAGTGTGCCCAAAGGAATAGCTGCTTCCAAGGCATGTCGCTTCTGTATGACTCAAGTAATTTACCAATCGTTGATTTTGAAAAACCTGCAGGCTTTTTATAAAGTGTTGGCATTTGAACTGTTGAGAGAGGTGTAGGAATGGAAGCGAGAGAGGGAGAATGAGACTGCTGGAGAAGCTGACCTTTGATGTGTCCCTCCTTCCCTTTATTGCCTGAGGTTAAACCCCCAAGTGATTTTCTTGACTCAGTTTAAAAACACAATTCAGTCTGTTGCTCTGAAGCGTAATCCTTTTGAGGACTGCATGTTATTTTGTGTTCTGAGATGTGGAATAGAAGTAGGCATTATAAAAGTGCTCCACCGTCTCGCATATATTACAGTGTACAGGACCCGCACCTTCTGGAATAGAGAGAGAATGGATGGCTGCAATCCTTTCGATGTTGACAAAAGACCCCGGGCAGATTGGTTAATAACACATCCCACCCAACAGCCACTTGTTTACCCCCTCACTTAAAATAAAAACCCCAAATGCTGGAAATATGCTGCAGGTCAGTCATCATTTGAAAAGAGAAAAGGCAAATCAGTATTTTGCATACAGACCTTTCGCGCACACTCAGACTGTTAAGCTGCCATTCCCCGCTTCAGAAACAGACCGGCTGCGATTCCAAGTTTTTTCCGGTTTTATTTCAGATTCCCAGCATTTGCTGTTGTTTCATTGTATGCTCATTTAAAGTTTAACTATCATCACTAATTACTTCAATTAGTTGAGCTCCAGATATTATGTTATGAAAACACATAACATAAATTTGCGGTCGGAAGCTTCCTGCAGGCGGATGCCTCCGACCAGCAAAATATCTACGAGCTTACCTGATGGTCCTAGAGATTTGGACACTTGAGGTCCTGGGCCTCTATGCGTAGGTCTGTATTGAGGCCCAGGTATCACATGGGCGCATGTGGGTCGCAAGTTCCCCTGCATCACGTGGGCCAGCCCAACCAATGAACGAAGGGGGTCCCCATTCATGGGATGAATGGAAATACCCCCCAAAATAAATGTGCACTTCAAATAAATAAATAAATAAATCACATTTAAAATGAATCAAAATGGCATTTAATTAAATATTTCAAACACATTTTAATTTTTTGAAAAATAAATTTACATATTTTAAAGAGGCTAAAAATAAATTTGCCTTATTTCGCAGGTTTTTAAATGTAAAAATTGAGGGAAAATTATTTTTCTGTTCTTACGCCTGGTAATTCTGTTCTAATTACCAGGCGTAATCATTTCATGGGTATTCGTTGGGAAAATAGCCCAAATCTCTGCCCGTAGAGGCCCTTTTCCTGGGGATACGTCCAATCTGTCAATGATTCTTGACAGATCGCAAGTTCCGGGTTTTTAGCGCATGCCTAAACCTGGAATCTGCGTGGCCTGCGGGACACACATTATGGCCCATTTTCTAACTTGAAATATTTCTTCCTCCGCCCAGCCAATTTCTCCAGGGTGGCATTCTAGGTACTTGGCTTCAAACCGTGATTAACTTACAGGCCCATTGGATTGGATAGTTTGCGTTAATGCTAATTGTTTTTGGCTTTGCGTGGACTCTCAACTCAGTAGTGAAATCGCCATTCACCTAATTTATGCAAGTGATGAGACCTCAAGAGCTTAAGCATGAAAATGCAGAATTCTGTTTTAACTGGACAAGGACCATTGTAAAGCCAGCAGTATGATCTAGTCAGTAAACCAGTCCTGCATTGCTCTAAGCAAGTACCAGTTTCGAACAGTTAACTCTATTATAACTGCGCCCTTATTTTCAAGTTACAAGTTTTTTTTTTAAAGTTGCTGGGCATTTCTGGTGGCAAGTGTATAGAAAACCTTGGGACATGCAGTGGGTTAGATGCTAGAAAAATCTTGGGCAAAAGTTGAAGCATATGGTTCCCTTAAATAAAATAAAAGCCAGAAGGGCGCAACCTGCAATATCCAGTATAATTGAGGGACCCTCCCAACCTCCCTGCACTTTTGGCGTTGGCAATGGCTTGAAGAGTTCCTGAACTTTGGTTTTGCATATACAGCACAGTAATATCATAGGAATGGGAGTGAGGGCAATTGCAGTATAAATAACAGTACACATTAAAGATACACTGGCAAAAGCATACGTCTAAAATTCCTCTCTGCTGTTTTGGCAGAGGCACAACATGCAATACTTGAATATGCTAATGCCACTAAAACAGCAGAGAGGAATATTACGCCAATGCATTAAGCATCCTTGCATTGGACTCCCACACCACAATTTCAAAGCCAGTTGTTCCTATGTCCAGCAGAAGGTTTGATCCCACAAAAATTCTGGTAGAGAATTGTGATGGGAGATATTGGGAAGGTAGTTAACTGGATTTCTGCTGTAGATCCTACCCCCTCTCCTGCTCTATGAAGAACTAACACTCCACTTCAGAATCTCTGCTTCAATTACAGCGGAATGCTGTTTAAAGAAAGACTTATTTATATAGCGCCTTTCCTGACTTTGGGACGTTCCAAAGCACTTTACAGCCAATTAAGTATTTTGGTGTAGTCACTGTTGTAAGATAGGAAACGTGGCAGCCAATTTGCGCACAGCAAGCTCCTACAAATAGCAATGTGATAGTGACCAAATAATCTGTTTTAATGATGTTGATTGAGAGATAAATATTGGCCAGGACACCGGGGAGAACTCTCCTGCTCTTTAATATAGTGCCTTGGGATCTACAATGGGCCAAAAATGGCCGCCTTCCATGCTGTAAATTTCTATGATTCTATGTCCACCCAAGAGAGCAGATGGTTTAACATCTCATCTGAAAAACAGCGCCTCTGACAGTATAGCACTTCCTCAGTACTGCACTGGAGTGTCAGCCTGGTTGTTTCAGTGCCATGAGATCTTTTACGTCCGCCTGAAGGCAGATTGGCCTCTGTTTAACGTCTCATCTGAAAGGCAGCACCTCTGACAGTGCAGCACACTCTCGATACTGCACTGGAGTGTCAGCCGAGATTTTTGTGCTCCATTCTCTGGAGTGGGACTTGAATCCACAACATTCTCCGAGGCAAAAGTGCTACCCACTGAGCCACAACTAACACCGTTAAACTTGTCCTCCAGATCACATTGTGCACAAAGCGAAGATACAATGCTGACTACTATTTGTAATTATGCGTGTCTGCCTGGCCACAGGGCAGACATTGTATTTTAATTACCGTACGCTGGAAACTTTAAATACCTGAGTAATAATGAGGCAGCCATCTAATTGAGTTGTTCAGATGATATCTATAAAACATGAATGGAGCTCAAAAGGTTTCTAGCTCTTGCCTGAACCCTGAGATGAGATGCGATTAGATTGCTGGCTTGAAATTGCTTCAGAGTATTGTTTTTTTATGAAGAATATGTAGCGTCTGATGTTTTCTTGGCATTCAATTTTGAGATGATCTCCCGATTTTCGAACCGGCAGTGGTAGCGTCATAATTGTTGATCATTCCATGAAGCTATAAGCAAGCATCGATTTGTGTGGACTGCAGCTTGACTTAATGCTTCGCAATAAAGTCTGCGGCAGCACTGCAAAAATAAATTGCGACACAAATGAAACTAAACTAACTTTGCAGTATCTGCTATAAAAAAAATATAATGGCTGTATAAAAAGTGTTTTTGAAGCTAATTTTAGTTGCAGGGTTAGCTGAAGTGATTCAAAGTTCGCCATGGTTCCTGAGGCTTGTGACATTCTGTCTGAATGCAAAGAAACTGCTGCCTCTCGGCGAGTTCCGGAAACCCATTGTTCCCAGTTTAGTTTTATGGCGCAGGGTTCATGTAATCGTTAGTTTTCTGTATCGTAGACTTAGGAGCATCTTATTTCTGCTGTTGTATGCAAGTAAATAAATATCAAAATCTGCAGTCGGAGCATTGTCCTCCTTTTCGGATTGGTGACATTGTCTTTTAAATGTTGGGGTGGAATCCCTTGCAATGTATCACTAGTAGCAGGATGTCCCACACTGAAAAGGTTTGCAAACCACTCGTTCTATGGGTGATTTATTGTGTTTTTGGGGCCGGGAGTAATGGCGTCATCAGCTGTTGGGAGTGGCTATGTAATCGTGGCAATGATCATTTCTGAGGGATCAATGGTTGGACCTTGTTCCTGTAAATGTGGGTAATAATTTGCATTTGATTTACTCTGGTGTATATCATGAATGAGTAAATGTTATAGTAACAGATTTATTGCACCTTGTGTGCAACAGTAGCCTTCATTGGCTAAAGCTGCTCCATGTGAGGGAATCTTTTTTTCTTGCCTTGTAAATAATGGACCCTGGCAACAGTTTTCAGTAAGAAACCTTTTTCAGCTCAAGTCTATTGATTTGTTGCTGTGGTCAGTGCCACTTGCTCTACTGCAAAGCTCCAAATAACTTGCACGCTCTTCCCTTTTCATAGAACATAAGGACATAAGGAATAGGAGCAGGAGTAGGCCATTTGGCCCCTTGAGCCTGCTCCACCATTCAATAAGATCATGGCTGATCTGATTCTGACCTCAACTCCACTTCCCCGCCCACTCCCCATAACCCTCGACTCACTTATCATTCAAAAATCTGTGTCTCTCCCTGTCTTTTCCCTGAATCCTTATTTGTGATGAAGTTAGACATGTCGCACTATCTCTTACTCCGATTTCTTTTCTTGCGGGACCTCATTGTCCTCCCTCTCTTCCCTTCTGCTTTCAATGTGCAGACTTTGAAAACCCAAGCTGGAATCAAGAGAAGGGGACGAATAGAAAAGCGCAAATTATGAGAGATTTAAATAGAAGAGCACAAATTATGAAAGATTTAGAGCGACCTATTAATGAAAGATTATTTCCACTGTTGGTGACTCAGGATTAATACTACAGGTTGAACCTCCCTTATCCGGAACCACCCCTCATCCGGAACCATTCCCGGCCACCAGGTGGCGTATGCGCAGAACTCCGACATGAACAAATTGAAGTCCTTCCTCGCTGCAGACTCTTGCAATTGCTGGCCTGACCCTGCGATCCACCGCTGCGTGCCCCCCCCCCCCCCCCCCCAAACCCCATGATCTCTTTGCCACACTCCCAGCCCCAAGCCAGCCAGCCCGATATCCCCTTACTCAATACCTGTTCTATCCAATTTAATGTGACCACCCCTCGTCTGGAAAAATTCCTTATCCGGAAAAGGCCAGGTCCCGAGGGTTCTGGATAAGGGAGGTTCAACCTGTACAAGTATAAAATAGACAGTTAGGATTGTTTTTCATGCTAAATGCATTCCATATTCTAATAACCTCAAGTGCCGATGTAAGCCAAATCCATTACAGCATTTAAAAAGGAAAGGGCAACATTTAAAGAATGGTATTGAAATGTATATCAAGCGAAAGAGCAAGATAATTGGATTAAAGTAGAATCATAGAATCTTGCAGCACAGAGCAAGGCCGTTCAGACCATTGTGACTGTCATGAATCTAGTTGTGGAGTTAGTAATGATGCAGACCCAATGAGCTAATGGTCTTGTACTTAGTACAGGGGGCGGTCAAAAGAATGGCCCTGAATTTGCGGTCGGTGGAGTACCAGAAAAATATACATTTGAACTTGCATGGTCTCGCTGGAGCTTTGTACTCTCCGGGTCCTGGACATGCAGGCATACCCCTGGGTAAAGGCCCACTGATCACAGGGACGCAGGTGGTTCGCAAGCTTCCCTAGGATCACGTGGGCCCGGTCAACCAATCAAAAAGGCAGATTGCCATAATACTTGTGGGATTACATACGATATATGGCACAGAAACTGGTAATTCGGCCCAACCAGTCCATGCCGGCGTTTATGCTCCACTCGAGCCTCCTCCCGTCTTTCCTCATCTAAGTCTATCTTGCATAATCCTCTATTCCCTTTTCCCTCATATGCTTGTTTAGCCTCCCCATAAATGCATCTATACTTTTTGCTTCAACCACTCTCTGTGGTAACTAGTTCCACATTCTCACCACTCTTTGGGCAAAGAATTTTCTTCTGAATTCCCTATTGGATTTCTTGGTGACTATCTTTTATTGATGGCCTCTAGTTATATAACATTCTCTCTGTATTCACTCTATCAAAACCTTTCATAATTTTAAAGACTTCTATTAGGCAACCCCTCAGCCTTTTTTTCAAGAGGAAAGAGACCCAGCCTGTTCATCCTTTCCTAATATGTATACCCTCGCATTTCTGGTAAGTCGTCTCTGCACCCTCTCCAGTGCCTCTATCTTTTTTATAATATGGTGACCAGAACTGTATGCAGTACTCAAAGTGTGGTCTAACCAAAGTTCAATACAAGTTTAGCATAACTTTCCTACTTTTCAATTCTATACCTCTACAAATAAACCCTAGTACATGATTTGCTTTTTCTATGGCTTGCTAACCTGTGTCGCAACCTTTAGCGATTTGTGTATTTGTACTCCGAGATCCCTTTGTTCTTCTATCCCACCTAGACTCCCACTCTCCAAGTAATAAGTGACCTCCCTTTTCATCCTACCAATATGTAATACCTCATATTTGTGTGTGTTGAACTTCATTTGCCAATTAAATGCCCATTCTACAAGTTTATTAATGTCCTCTTGTAATTTGTTGCAGTCCTCGTCAGTATTGACTCGCCCCAATTTGGTGTCATTTGCAAATTTAGAAATTGTGTATTTGATTTCAAAGTCTAAATCGTTAATATAAATTGTAAACAACAGTGGTCCCAGCACTGATCCTTGGGGAACACCACTACCCACTATCTGCCACTGTGAATTTACCCCTACTCTCTGCTTTCTGTCTTGAACCCAGCTAGCTATCCATTCTGCTTCTTGTTTCCGGACTCCACATTCTTTGACCTTGTTCATCAGACTATTATGGGGTATCTAATCGAAGGCTTTTTGAAAATCTAGATAAATTACATCTACTGCATTACCATTGTCTGCTCTCTCTTACCTCTTTTTGAAATCCATGCTGTTCTTTTTCTATTTTCTCCTTTAGTAGAGATTCCATTATTTCTTTCCTACCACCGATGTTAAGCTATGGTTTATAATTTCCTGGACATGTTTTATTCTCTTTCTTAAGTATGGGTATTACTTTAGCTATCTGCCAGTCCTCTGGCACTACACCTTCTAACGAATTATTAAATGTGTACTAAGGCCTCTGCTATTTCGTCCCTAGATCCTATTGAAAAGCGTGGATGCAATCCATCCGGACCCAGGGTTTTATCCTGAGTTTGATTAGTTTATTTAATATATCCCCTCTTTTTTTAAAAAAAAATTTAAATGCACTTATCTCATCCAATGTCATGTCCACCTGTTCTATCTCCCTGGTAAATACTGAAGCAAAATAATTATTTACTATTTCTGCCATATCTCTATCGTTACCTTGTATTATCCTGTCTATTGCTTAATAACCCTTTTCCCATTCCAACCAACTTTTTTTATGGATGTGCCTGTAAAATATTTTACTGCTTTTTGTGTTCCTTGATAATTTAATTTCATAGTTCCTCTTTGCCTTCTTAAATTGTTTTTGACTTTCCTAATCTTATCATATTCTCCTTTTATCATGCACTCCCCTGCTGTCTACATACTTAATGTATGCCTCTTTCCTTGCCATCAATTGTTCCCTTATGGCTTTATTCATCCATGAAGTCTCATTAGTGTTTAGTTTGTTTCCTTTTAGCAGGATATATTGTTTCTCCACTCTGTTGAACACTGTTTTAAATTATTCCCATTGCTGCTCTACATTGTTTTTGGCCAATATTGTTGTCCGTTTTATTATCCTAAGTTCTATTCTCAGCCCTTCAAAATCAGTTTTTCTCTCAACTATTACCTTGATTTTCGTCATACTTATGTGCTTCTCAATTATCATAAAGCATATTATATTATGGTCACTATTGTCTAGATGTTCCCCTACTTTTACTTCTCTTATCTGCTCTGGTTCATTCCCCATTACTAGATCCAATAGCGAATCCTCCCTTGGGCCTTTTAAATATTGGCTTAGAAAGGAATCCTGTACACATTGTAGGAACGCCATTCCCTAACTCCTTTACCTACCTCTTCTGTCCAATTAATACCAGGGTAGTTGAAATCCCCCATGATTATTATTCTAATGTTTTTTACTCATTTCCATAATTTGTCTGCATATTTCTTCCTCTACCTCCCTTCCACTATTAGTTGGTCTGTAGACTACATCTATTAGTGTGATTGATCCTTTACTATCTTTATCTCTATCCATATGGATTCTATTTTTGTCTTGCTGATAGCTGCATCACTTTTTTCTACTGCCATTAAGTTATCTCTAATGAGTACAGCTATTCTACCACCCCTTTTCCCTCCCTATCTTTTCTAAATATGTTACACCCTGCAATATTTAATTCCCAGTACTGATTTTTTTTTTTAACCTCCATTTCTACCATGTCTCAGTAATCCTTGCTATATCTGGTTCCTCGCAACAGATTGCCTCCAGCTCCCCTGTTTTATTACGGACCATAAGCATATTGGAAATCCCTCGCAAAAATAAGAATTTACACAACTTAAATAAAAATACATGATCATGTTCAAAATTAATTAAAAGATCCTTTAAGCATTTAAAATTAAAAATAAATTTAAACTTCCTTAATGGAGTGATTATGTGCACAAACATTTTTGTGTCCTTCTGCGCATGTGCATTATGGACTCTGACCCTTTTTGCACAGTGCGATATATGAGGAAATGGGGCCAAAATGCGTGGAGCTGCTGCAGTAAGCCTGCTACTGGGGCTTTTGGGTTGTCTCCAGAACATTTGCCTAGTATATCGCTGTGACTATCGACATAAACATTTTTGCAGCCCTCAGAGAGAGAGAGAGAGCGAGAGCGAGAAGTGAGGGAAGGGGCAGAGAGGATGTGAGAGCAGTGAGGGAGGGGGGGCAGAGAGGGTGCGAGAGCAGAGAGGGTGCGAGAGCAGTGAGGGGGGCAGAGAGAGAGGGGAGATCAGAGAGAGAGGGATCTCTGGGTGAGGAGGTTAGGAACTCAGTGGGGTGATTGGGGGAGGGGGGGTGGATAAAGAGCACTGAGAGCACCATGGTGATGGGGGATGAACATGATCCATGTCTAAAGGGGGAGATGTGAGCGAGAATGTGATCCAGATGATAAGATGGATCACGTTCTTCCAAACCCACCTATGTTACACCAACACCACATTCTCCCTACCCTCCCCTTATACCTGGTTGATTTCTCAGAAAGTTTGGTGCATGTGTGGCAAGTGACATCATTGGACTGGACGAAATCCGGAAGTTATGACACTCACTATTCACTTCATACCCAATAAACCTGTTAACAATCTGTGACTCTCATACAATGCCCTATCTGGGGTTTGGGGGGGGTGGGGGTGGGGGAGGGTTAGGTCAGGAATTTGTTTGGGAGGGGGTGTGATGGAGAAGGTCATGAATCTGTGGGGGAGGAACTTGGGCAGGGCTTGAGGAGGTCAGGAATCTAGGGGGTGGGGAGGGGACGATGGGGGAAGAAGGTCTGGAACGCTGGCAGGGGGAGGACGACAGAAACTCTGGCAGGGGGAGGAGGTCAGGAAGGAATTCTGGATAGGGTGGTGGTGGTGGAAGAATGTCATAAACTTGGGCTGGGGAGGGAAGGTAAGGCAGGAACTTGTTTGAGGGGTGGGAGAACGTCTTAACCCGTCAGACTGGCACGAATTACACTTTACAAAGTCACTGATTGCATAGGCAGGGTGGTTCTAATTACAGATTCCAGAGAAACTGCTGGGGTGTCTGGTCTGCTTAGAGGCCAAATCAGCAATTGGGTCATGTGATCAATGGGACCCAATCAGAGCTTTAGATGTTGCAAACTAACGCATCCATTTTTAAATGGGCCAAAATGTACCTAATTTTAAATGTATGTGTATGTTTTAATCGTTACATTTATTTTAACCAGGTGTAAGGGTTTCGTGGACATTTGCTGGGCAGTAGTTGGATGAGCTAGCGAGTGTGTTTGCACCCGATGTCGACTATCAAGTTCCAGCTTTTCGCACATGTGGAAACCCGGAACTTGTGGGGCCATTCTGAGCATTTGCAGCGTACGCCGCCATCGGCCCCATAATATCCAGGCCGATGTTTTCTAACTTCTGAAATTTGTATGATTCTGGTTGTTTCTTGATTTTATTCTTTCATCTCCAACTTTTCTCAACCTTGGTGGTGTCCTGTACCATGGGCCTTGGCCCTTCGTCTAGGCTCAATACTCAGTGACATCAGCTGGTCTTTGATCAGAGAGTGTTGCCCACTGACAGCTCAAGGGGCAGCTTACTGTTTTGGAGAAACACATGAAAAGGTTTTTGATTTTTGTCTTTTTTTTAAATGAACATATCAGACACTGGTATAATGAGCATGAATGGGCTGTAGTTTGGTGTAATAAACCCCAGTTATTGCATTGACTGCAAATGGGCAACGTTGGGAAATACTTGTGCATTGGTTAACTTTTTGAATAATTCTGTCATGTAAGGCCATTCAACGAGATTCAATGATCCCGCTGTTGTACTCGTTGCAAGGTGTTGAACTCAACTGTACAAGTTGCACAGTGTGAATGAGATGCAGTGGCCAAAATAATAGCGAAGACTGTAGGCTTCCTGAAAGCTCCCTGCTGTTATCAACAGCCCTTAAACTGTTTCCTGGACTATTTTGGACTGTTTCCACTTGAAGGGGTGGTGCCTTTGTGGGAAAGAATATTTGACGGACCAATTTTTTCAGTTTTGCAAAGGAGAACTGTGCATCATTTAACGAACGATGAAGTGGCACTTTAACCCAGTGATGTTTTTCTGTGCAGTTTACCTCATCGTGTTGTGTGTGCGTGTTTTGTAAATAGAGGAGCAAAAAAAAGGACTGAGATTGATCACTTTGTTGGGTAAGGGTATCTAGGGATATGGAGTTGTTACAGATCAGCCATGATCTATTTGAATGGTGAAGCAGGCTCGAGGGGCTGAATGGCCACCTCCTGTTCTGTTCCCATGAGGTTGGTGCCTTTTAAAATAACTCGTGTGTAATTTTTTTCTTGGCCTCACCCTTGAAGTAGTTTTGTTCTCGGCTAAAGTGTTTCAAATTCCCAGGCAGGAACTGGGTTTTGGGTCGTTACTGCTCCAGTTCTGCACTCGCTCCATAAGGGTGAATAATGAGAAGCTGAGTATTTTATCTTGGCTACTCCATCTCTATTCCTTTCCTTAAAGATACTGCTTTGCCACTGCTCAGCAACTCCCTGGAGAGCTCTATTGTAACACTGTGAATCCCAAATGCCAACCTGACTTCTATTGTGACCCAGCCTGTGATTGCTCTAACTTGCTGAGCTACTTCATGGAACATGAAATGTGGGTGTGCTGGACTTCTCGTTGGTGCAAAATCCACAATTATTCTTCACTGTAGAAACAAGGACACGTTGTGTAACATCAGTTTGTTTTGACCAGTGGTGAAGTCAGGTGCTAATGGCCATTGTTAATGAATGAGAATTTTAAAAAAAAAAGTTATTATTGGGTTTAAAGGTAGTTCAACAGATTGTTGAATTTATTCTACCTTGACTTCACAGTTACGCATCTGATGTGGAGATAAGATTTCCTTCAGTACAATTTTTTTTCAACTCCTACTTTCTCGTAAAAATAC
This sequence comes from Pristiophorus japonicus, assembly GCF_044704955.1. Taxonomy (NCBI): domain Eukaryota; kingdom Metazoa; phylum Chordata; class Chondrichthyes; family Pristiophoridae; genus Pristiophorus; species Pristiophorus japonicus. The sequence continues at coordinate 79,889,701 of NC_091994.1, read as the reverse complement.
ATTGTCATCAAGTTTTCCGGTTCAAGGACATACACCAGCATTAATGCAGTTATTTACTGCTCATGTAATTTTGCAATAAGCGGAGTGTTTAATTTCATATTCATTGTGCCCATTGTTTTTCAGGCCGCCTTTAGGCTGTTGACAGATGTGCTCTTTCAATGCCTGATTCAAATCACTATAGTGACCAATCCACCAAAGGTTGCCTCACAATAACCACTAACCAGAATCTATCTTTTCTTTTATGACAAATTTTGCATTAGAGAGAGGGGCAGGAAATGCCTACACACAGCATGGAGGGTGTTTGCAACATTTAGAAATAGTGACTTAGAAATTCTGCAACATTTGCGAACGACAATCGGTGGTGGGGCAGGAATTAAAAAATCCCAATGGGAAGGCTCTTCTGCTGGTCCCACCCCATTGAAACTCTGAAGGTATCCTTTGCGCACGCATTCACGATTTGCCATTAGATGACCAAAACTGCGTACAGTACTCCAAATGACATCTGACTGAAAATACACCTTTATCTCCATTAGTTGGCTGTTATGAGAACTTGCATTTGGTGATCGCTATTACATTGCTTACAGTTTGTTATTTTTACCTTCAGATACATTACTTGAGTGGAAATCCACCGGTGGGCAAAAGATTGTTCCACTAGAGTAATTGAAAGCCAAATTTAGAAGTGCACTGTAACAGCAACCAGGAAGTAGTAAAACCTCCCTTGCAACCATTCCATTTGTAAAAAAAAATTAAGAATCAGTTTGCTAACATCTTCTACAGGGCCCCAAATTCCTTAAAAGCTCAGTGCATTAAAAGACAATAGGTGCAGCTGCAAAACAATACAGTTCATTTCATTTTCAGCAGTTTAAGGGATATTCATATTCAGCCAATGGACAGCAAAACTTAAAATTTGCATCCAAGAAAAATGCTAATTTTTACCATCCTTCAACCTGTGTACTTCACAGGAAGGTTCGTTAAACTCCATTTTACTATTGGGTTGCTTGTTTTACTGGTGGATCTTCAATCTGCTTTGTATCCTTTTTTAGAACAGTTTTAATGTCTGTTAGTGTCTCCTACAGAGTCCTGTAACAATGGCTGCCTTGACTTGGTCATAATCTCATTTAGCTTTAAATCTGTGGAAGGATCTACAGATTACACAGCGTCTCCTGGTGACTTGGTGGCTAAATGAAGGTTCCAGGTCTGATCTCTGCTCGATGCTGATCTCAAATCTGGATCTGAGCATTGGCCCATTTGGTCTGTATGATATAATATTATACCAACCCACTGCACTATTGGGAGGGAGAAACAGGAATACAGATTTTAAATATAAGAATAAAGAGTAAAATTTGTACACTTATATAATTTAGGAAGAATACATTAGACCTTACAGTGCACAAGACCATCTTTTAATTAAAAATAAACTTTATATAATTTAAATTCTGATGAACACATGTTGCAGTGGAAAAAATGGTGAAGTTATTAGCGTCGCCATTATTCAATTAGACAACAACTTCCGGTGACCGTACATGTGCAGTTAAGCGAAAATCAGGAAGTTGGCTTGCTCCTCTACAAGCTTGTTTATAATGGTATCTCGTTGAGAGACTTGGCATTCAAACACATGGAAGGGCCTATAATTACTGTACTGATGTGATCTGTCATGTATGTAACCTACATGTAACAATACTGCATACTATATTCACCTAAGAAATTCACACCTTGACCATAGGGGGTGAACTTGTGGGAGACACTCCTAGCCTGGTCTTTCAGGTATAAAAGGAAGCTCCACCCCCCTTCATCACTTCTTGGTCCTGTGAATAACGGTTAGGTCACAGAGTGACTTTGTCTGCAGAATGTGCCTCGTGTGAATTTATAGTAGTGTGTAAGGACATAACATTTGGCGATGAGAAACGGGAATCAACGACTCACGGAAATGGCCACCGGTAGCACAGAGGAACGATACTCTGTTGGTGAGGACTGGGACGATTTCATTGAGGCTTCAGCAGAGCTTTGTCATGAAGGACTAACTAGAGGCAGCGGCTGACAAGCGAAGGGCGCATCTACTGACCAGCTGTGGACCTAAGACGTACGCGCCGATGAAAGACCTCGCACCCGAGAAGCCGGCGGACAAAACCTTCGAGGAGCTCAGCAAACTGATCGGTGAGCACCTCAAACCGGCGAGCAGTATACACCTGGCCCGACACCGATTCTATACACATCGACGTCGGGAAGGGCAAAGCATACCGGACCTTCGGCGCTTGGCCAGCCTCTAAGTTCACAGACGCCTGCAGGGGGGAGATGTTACGGGATTTCTTCATTGAGGGCATTGGGCATGCCGGGATTTTCAGAAAGCTAATTGAGACCAAGGATTTGACCTTGGAAGCGGCGGCGTTAATGGCTCAGACCTTCATGGCAGGGGAGGAGGAAACCAAGATAATATACGCGCGCAACTCTGCTCCCCACGTGGCGATGGAGCAGGGAGTTAACATTGTAAACGCGACTCAGAAGCCCGCAGACAGGCAAGGGCAATTCGACACCACCCAGGCAGTAACAGACTCTAGAGTGGGTCATCAACAGAGACAATGGCAGGTTGAACGGACATTTACACCATCACAAGGGACAATACGTCTCGGGATGGGGCCATTGACCCCCACTAACTGAGTGTCACGAATTACTCTTGAGCAATCGGAGAGGAATGCCTGGTAACAGCCCTTTTGTTCATAACGATCTCAGCTCATGCTGGAGGTGCGAGGGCAGACATGCTGCAAAAACTTGCAGGTTCCAATAATTCATCTGTAGAAATTGTAACTTCAGTGGGCATTTAGCCAGAATGTGCAGGAAGCCCGCAGTGAGGCTAATTTACGAGGCAGAACCACAAGAGGGGTCTGCAAGGCAGGGTGATGCTTGGGACGCAGCAATGGACGCTGAAGTTCAGCGGGTTCAGGTGGCAAACATCCACAGCTCATATACAAAAACGCCACCTATGATGATGACAGTCCTATTAAACGGCATCCCGGTATGCATGGAGCTGGACACGGGCCAGTCAGTCACTTATGAGTGTCCAACAATTCGAGAAACTATGGCCACTTGGAGCTAGCAGACTCAAACTAGAACGCATTGACAGATGTACGCCAAAGAGATCATCCCAGTGCTAGGCAGTGCAATGTTGGTGGTCACACATAATGGATCAGGGAACCGGCTGCCACTCTGGATTGTCCCGAGAAATGGTCCCGCGCTTTTGGGGAGGAGCTGGCTAGCCGAAATGAACTGGAAATGGGGGGGATGTGCACACCATTTCATCTGTGGAGCGAAGTTCATGCTCACAGGCCCTACAGAAATTTGAGTCACTATTTCAACCTGGTGTTGGGACTTTCAAAGGTACCAAAGTTGCGATACGCTTCACCCCGGACGCCAGACCAGTGCACCACAAAGCCAGAGCTGTGCCGTATGTGATGGAGAAAATTGAGAGTGAGTTGGACAGGTTGCTAAGAGAGGGCATAGTTTCGCCCGTTAAATTTAGCGACTGGGCAAGCCCCATCGTCCCTGTCCTAAAAACGGATGGCTCGGTCAGGATCTGTGGCGACTACAAGGCCACTATCAACCGAGTGTCACTACAAGACCAATATCCGCTTCCAAGAGCGGAGGATCTTTTTGCCACGCTGGCAGGTGGCAAGCTGTTCACCAAGTTGGACCTCACTTCAGCCTACATGACCCAGGAACTGGCCGAAGAATCCAAGTTACTGACCACCATCACCACGCACAAGAGGCTGTTTGTCTACAACAGGTGCCCGTTTGGCACGTTCAGCAGCCGCTATCGTTCAAAGGAACATGGAAAGCCTGCTCAAATCGTATTTCAAGACGACATCCTTATCATGGGTCGAGACACCAAGGAGCACCTCCACAACCTAGGAGGTGCTACGACGACTAGACCGGGTAGGCCTGCGACTAAAGAAGTCCAAGTGTGTGTTTTTGACCCCAGAGGTCAAGTTTTTGGGCAGGAGGGTTGCTGCAGACGGGATCCGGCCTACCGAATCCAAAACTGAGGCGATTCGTCGTGTGCCCAGGCCCGGCAACACATCGGAGTTACGTTCATTTCTGGGACTCTTGAACTATTTTGGGAACTTTCTGCCGAACTTAAGCACATTATTGGAGCCGCTACACGTGCTCCTGCATAAGGGTTGCAATTGGTTTTGGGGGGACTGTCAGGAACGGGCTTTCAATCGGGCGTGGCACCTGCTTTGTTCTAATAAGCTGTTGACCCTGTACAACCCCTGTAAGAAATTGGGTTTGACGTGATGCATCATCCTATGGGGTTGGGTGCATGTTGCAGCAGAGTAATGATGAGGGCCAACTTCAACCTGTGGTTTATGCCTTCAGGTCGCTCTCCCAAGCAGAACGGGGATATGGGATGGTTGAAAAGGAAGCACTCGCATGTGTCTACGGGGTGAAAAAGCTTCATCAATACCTTTTTGGCAGAAGGTTCGAGTTAGAAATGGACCACAAGCTGTTAACATCCCTGTTGTCAGACAGCAAAGCTGTCGATGTCAATACGTCAGCTCGCATACGGTGATGGGCTCTCCCGCTGGCTGCGTATGACTACACCATCCGGCACCGGCCAGACACTGAAAATTGCGCTGACACGCTCAGCAGGCTTCCACTGGCCACCACCGAGGGGGCAGCAGAGCAAAGCACTGAGATGGTCATGGCCGTTGATGCCTTTGACAGCGCAGGCTCCCCCATCACAGCCCGCCAGATCAAAATCTGGACCAACAGAGATCCCCTCCTATCCTTGATTAAGAAATGTGTCCTGACTGGGGATTGGGCGCCCGCACACGGAGCATGCCCTGAGGAAGTCGGACCGTTTCACAGACGGATGGATGAGCTCTCCATCCAAGCCAACTGCCTACTATGGGGCAGCTGGGTAGTCATGCCCCAGAAGGGAAGGGAAGCATTCATCAGGGAACTCCACATTGAGCATCCAGGCATCGTGCTAATGAAGGCCATTGCCCGGTCACGTGTATGGTGGCCGGGAATTGACTCAGATCTGGAACACTGTGTTCACAGGTGCACGACGTGTGCCCAGCTGGGCAATGCCCCCAGGGAGGCCCCGCTCAGCCCGTGGCCCTAGCTCACCAGGCCATGGTTACATATTCATGTAGACTACGTGGGCCCGTTCATGGGAAAAATGTTCCTCATTGTTGATGCGTACTCGAAATGGATCGAGTGCATCATATTGAATTCGTGCACGACATCCACCACTGTGGAGAGTCTGCGTGCGGTCTTTGCGACCCACGGCTTGCCGGACATCGTGGTTAGTGACAACGGCTCGTGTTTCACTAGCTATGAATTCCGGGAGTTCATGTCGGGTAATGGCATCAAACATGTCAGGACAGCACTGTTCAAGCCGGCCTCCAATGGCCAGGCGGAACGTGCGGTCCAAATCATAAAACAAGGCTTGCTCTGGATTCAAAGACCCTCCCTTCAATGCCGCCTATCGCGCCTCCTGGCCTATAGGTCCTGACCGCATTCGCTCACGGGAGTCCGGCCACGGAACTACTCATGAAACGTACAATTAAAAACTCTGCTGTCCCTCATTCATCCAGTCCTGTCAGACATTGTTGAGGGCAAGCGCTATTCCCAAAATGAGTGCCATGACCGTAACTCAAAGGGGAGATGTATAGAAATCGATGACCCTGTATTTGTTCTTAATCATGCTTTGGGGCCCAAGTGGCTTGAGGGTACTGTAATTGGCAAAGAGGGGAATAGGGTCATAGTGGTCAGACTTAACAATGGACAGATATGCCGCAAGCATCTGGACCAAACAAAAAAAAGGTTCAGCATGGACACTGAGGAACCTGAGGAAGATCATGAACTGCTGCCCACACCACTGCCAGTGAATGAGCAACAAGAACTTTCAGCAGCATGCACAGTCCCTGCGGTCAGCCCGGATGAGCTGGAATCAACACAGAGGACAGAGACGCATGCCAAGGCTCAACAACCAGAGCCCCAACTGCGGCGCTCCACGAGAGAGCGTCGACCGCCGGAAAGACTTAATCTTTCACCCCACAAGACGTGGGGGGGGGGGGGGGGGAAAAGAGAGAGAGAGAGAGAGAGAGAGAGAGAGAGGTGATGTCATATATGTAACCTTCATGTAACTGGAACCTTCATGTAACAACAGTGCATACTAGATATACCTAAAGAAATCCACACCTTGACCACAGGGGGTGAACTTCTGGGAGACACTCCTAGTAGCCTGGTCAGGTATAAAAGGGGAAGCTCCACCCACCTTCATCACTTCTTGGTCATGTGAATAAAGATTAGGTCACAGTGACTTTGTCTGCAGAATGTGCCTCGTGTGAATTTATAGTAGTGTGTAAGGACACAATATGCTCGATACCTACTAAAACATGCCAGGAAAAGTGAGGGTTTGTCGATTCCAGTGCAAGTACATTTTCGAATGGCGTGATGAGTCTTAAATACATCCAAACAACTTCTCTGGGACTGAAATCTAACTTTTAAAGATGTGTAGTCTCATTCCTTCAGCTTTTAATTATTGTTGGGAGATTTAAAAATGTTTCGATATCATCTCTCTCTCTATCTCTCTCTCTCTCTCTCCCATCTCTCTCTCTCTCTCTCTCTCTCTCTCTATCCCATCTCTCTCTCTCTCTATCCCATCTCTCTCTCTCTCTCTCTTTATCCATCCCATCTCTCTCTCTCTCTCTCTCTCTCTCTCTATCCATCCCATCTCTCTCTCTCTCTCTCTCTCTCTATCCATCCAATCTCTCTCTCTCGATCCCATCTATCTCTCACTCTCGATCCCATCTATCTCTCTCTCTCGATCCCATCTATCTCTCTCTCTCGATCCCATCTATCTGTCTCTCTCTCTCTCGATCCCATCTATCTCTCTCTCTCTCTCTCTCTCGATCCCATCTATCTCTCTCTCTCTCTCTCTCTCTCTCTCTCTCTCTCGATCCCATCTATCTCTCTCTCTCTCTCTCTCTCTCTCTCTCCGATCCCATCTCTCTCTCGATCCCATCTCTCTCTCTCTATCCCATCTCTCTCTCTCGATCCCATCTCTCTCTCGATCCCATCTCTCTCGATCCCATCTCTCTCTCTCTCTCTCTCTCTCTCTCTCGATCCCATCTCTCTCTCTCTCTCTCGATCCCATCTCTCTCTCTCTCTCTCTCTATCCATCCAATCTCTCTCTCTCTATCCCATCTATCTCTCTCTCTCTATCCCATCTATCTCTCTCTCTCGATCCCATCTATCTCTCTCTCTCGATCCCATCTATCTCTCTCTCTCTCTCTCTCTCGATCCCATCTATCTCTCTCTCTCTTGATCCCATCTATCTCTCTCTCTCTCTCTCTCTCTCTCTCTCGATCCCATCTCTCTCTCTCTCTCTCTCTCTCTCGATCCCATCTCTCTCTCTCTCGATCCCATCTCTCTCTCTCTCTCTCTCGATCCCATCTCTCTCTCTCTCTCTCTCGATCCCATCTCTCTCTCTCGCTGTCCCGTCTCTCTCTCTCTCTCGCTGTCCCCTCTCTCTCTCTCTCGCTGTCGTCTCTCTCTCTCTCTCTCTCTCGCTGTCGTCTCTCTCTCTCTCTCTCTCGCTGTCCGTTCTCTCTCTCTCTCTCTCTCGCTGTCGTCTCTCTCTCTCTCTCTCTCGCTGTCCCCTCTCTCTCTCTCTCGCTGTCCCCTCTCTCTCTCTCTCGCTGTCCCCTCTCTCTCTCTCTCGCTGTCCCCTCTCTCTCTCTCTCTCGCTGTCCCCTCTCTCTCTCTCTCTCGCTGTCCCCTCTCTCTCTCTCTCGCTGTCCCCTCTCTCTCTCTCTCGCTGTCCCCTCTCTCTCTCTCTCGCTGTCCCCTCTCTCTCTCTCTCGCTGTCCCCTCTCTCTCTCTCTCTCGCTGTCCCTCTCTCTCTCTCTCTCGCTGTCCCTCTCTCTCTCTCTCTCTCGCTGTCCCCTCTCTCTCTCTCTCTCGCTGTCCCCTCTCTCTCTCTCTCTCGCTGTCCCCTCTCTCTCTCTCTCTCTCGCTGTCCCCTCTCTCTCTCTCTCTCTCTCTCGCTGTCCCCTCTCTCTCTCTCTCTCTCTCTCGCTGTCCCCTCTCTCTCTCTCTCTCTCGCTGTCCTCTCTCTCTCTCTCTCTCTCTCTCTTCTTCTCTCTCGCTGTCCCCTCTCTCTCTCTCTCTCGCGATCCCATCTATCTCTCTCTCTCTCTCTCGATCCCATCTATCTCTCTCTCTCTCTCTCGATCCCATCTATCTCTCTCTCTCTCTCTCGATCCCATCTATCTCTCTCTCTCTCTCTCGATCCCATCTATCTCTCTCTCTCTCTCTCTCTCTC
>NC_091994.1:79849483-79879483 GCF_044704955.1 Pristiophorus japonicus | reverse complement strand
CTTCTCGACCCCATCTCGATCTCTCTCGCGCTCTCTCGACCCCATCTCGATCTCTCTCGCGCTCTCTCGACCCCATCTCGATCTCTCTCGCGCTCTCTCGACCCCATCTCGATCTCTCTCGCGCTCTCTCGACCCCATCTCGATCTCTCTCGCGCTCTCTCGACCCCATCTCGATCTCTCTCGCGCTCTCTCGACCCCATCTCGATCTCTCTCGCGCTCTCTCGACCCCATCTCGATCTCTCTCGCGCTCTCTCGACCCCATCTCGATCTCTCTCGCGCTCTCTCGACCCCATCTCGATCTCTCTCGCGCTCTCTCGACCCCATCTCGATCTCTCTCGCGCTCTCTCGACCCCATCTCGATTCCCTCGAGCCCTCTCGCGCTCTCTCGACCCCATCTCGATCTCCCTCGACCCCATCTCGCGCTCTCTCGACCCCATCTCGACCCCTCTCGCGCTCTCTCGACCCCATCTCGACCCCTCTCGCGCTCTCTCGACCCCATCTCGACCCCTCTCGCGCTCTCTCGACCCCATCTCGATCCCTCTCGCGCTCTCTCGACCCCATCTCGATCTCTCTCGCGCTCTCTCGACCCCATCTCGATCTCTCTCGCGCTCTCTCGACCCCATCTCGATCTCTCTCGCGCTCTCTCGACCCCATCTCGATCTCTCTCGCGCTCTCTCGACCCCATCTCGATCTCTCTCGCGCTCTCTCGACCCCATCTCGATCTCTCTCGCGCTCTCTCGACCCCATCTCGATCTCTCTCGCGCTCTCTCGACCCCATCTCGATCTCTCTCGCGCTCTCTCGACCCCATCTCGATCTCTCTCGCGCTCTCTCGACCCCATCTCGATCTCTCTCGCGCTCTCTCGACCCCATCTCGATCTCTCTCGCGCTCTCTCGACCCCATCTCGATCTCTCTCGCGCTCTCTCGACCCCATCTCGATCTCTCTCGCGCTCTCTCGACCCCATCTCGATCTCTCTCGCGCTCTCTCGACCCCATCTCGATCTCTCTCGCGCTCTCTCGACCCCATCTCGATCTCTCTCGCGCTCTCTCGACCCCATCTCGATCTCTCTTCTCGCACCCCATCTCGATCTCTCTCGCGCTCTCTCGACCCCATCTCGATCTCTCTCGCGCTCTCTCGACCCCATCTCGATCTCTCTCGCGCTCTCTCGACCCCATCTCGATCTCTCTCGCGCTCTCTCGACCCCATCTCGATCTCTCTCGCGCTCTCTCGACCCCATCTCGATCTCTCTCGCGCTCTCTCGACCCCATCTCGATCTCTCTCGCGCTCTCTCGACCCCATCTCGATCTCTCTCGCGCTCTCTCGACCCCATCTCGATCTCTCTCGCGCTCTCTCGACCCCATCTCGATCTCTCTCGCGCTCTCTCGACCCCATCTCGATCTCTCTCGCGCTCTCTCGACCCCATCTCGATCTCTCTCGCGCTCTCTCGACCCCATCTCGATCTCTCTCGCGCTCTCTCGACCCCATCTCGATCTCTCTCGCGCTCTCTCGACCCCATCTCGATCTCTCTCGCGCTCTCTCGACCCCATCTCGATCTCTCTCGCGCTCTCTCGACCCCATCTCGATCTCTCTCGCGCTCTCTCGACCCCATCTCGATCTCTCTCGCGCTCTCTCGACCCCATCTCGATCTCTCTCGCGCTCTCTCGACCCCATCTCGATCTCTCTCGCGCTCTCTCGACCCCATCTCGATCTCTCTCGCGCTCTCTCGACCCCATCTCGATCTCTCTCGCGCTCTCTCGACCCCATCTCGATCTCTCTCGCGCTCTCTCGACCCCATCTCGATCTCTCTCGCGCTCTCTCGACCCCATCTCGATCTCTCTCGCGCTCTCTCGACCCCATCTCGATCTCTCTCGCGCTCTCTCGACCCCATCTCGATCTCTCTCGCGCTCTCTCGACCCCATCTCGATCTCTCTCGCGCTCTCTCGACCCCATCTCGATCTCTCTCGCGCTCTCTCCATCTCGATCTCTCTCGCGCTCTCTCGACCCCATCTCGATCTCTCTCGCGCTCTCTCGACCCCATCTCGATCTCTCTCGCGCTCTCTCGACCCCATCTCGATCTCTCTCGCGCTCTCTCGACCCCATCTCGATCTCTCTCGCGCTCTCTCGACCCCATCTCGATCTCTCTCGCGCTCTCTCGACCCCATCTCGATCTCTCTCGCGCTCTCTCGACCCCATCTCGATCTCTCTCGCGCTCTCTCGACCCCATCTCGATCTCTCTCGCGCTCTCTCGACCCCATCTCGATCTCTCTCGCGCTCTCTCGACCCCATCTCGATCTCTCTCGCGCTCTCTCGACCCCATCTCGATCTCTCTCGCGCTCTCTCGACCCCATCTCGATCTCTCTCGCGCTCTCTCGACCCCATCTCGATCTCTCTCGCGCTCTCTCGACCCCATCTCGATCTCTCTCGCGCTCTCTCGACCCCATCTCGATCTCCCTCGACCCCATCTCGCGCTCTCTCGACCCCATCTCGAGCTCCCTCGACCCCATCTCGCGCTCTCTCGACCCCATCTCGACCCCATCTCGCGCTCTCTCGACCCCATCTCGACCCCATCTCGCGCTCTCTCGACCCCATCTCGACCCCATCTCGCGCTCTCTCGACCCCATCTCGACCCCATCTCGCGCTCTCTCGACCCCATCTCGACCCCATCTCGCGCTCTCTCGACCCCATCTCGACCCCATCTCGCGCTCTCTCGACCCCATCTCGACCCCATCTCGCGCTCTCTCGACCCCATCTCGACCCCATCTCGCGCTCTCTCGACCCCATCTCGACCCCATCTCGCGCTCTCTCGACCCCATCTCGACCCCATCTCGCGCTCTCTCGACCCCATCTCGACCCCATCTCGCGCTCTCTCGACCCCATCTCGACCCCATCTCGCGCTCTCTCGACCCCATCTCGACCCCATCTCGACCCCATCTCGCGCTCTCTCGACCCCATCTCGACCCCATCTCGCGCTCTCTCGACCCCATCTCGACCCCATCTCGCGCTCTCTCGACCCCATCTCGACCCCATCTCGCGCTCTCTCGACCCCATCTCGACCCCATCTCGCGCTCTCTCGACCCCATCTCGACCCCATCTCGCGCTCTCTCGACCCCATCTCGACCCCATCTCGCGCTCTCTCGACCCCATCTCGACCCCATCTCGCGCTCTCTCGACCCCATCTCGACCCCATCTCGCGCTCTCTCGACCCCATCTCGACCCCATCTCGCGCTCTCTCGACCCCATCTCGACCCCATCTCGCGCTCTCTCGACCCCATCTCGACCCCATCTCGCGCTCTCTCGACCCCATCTCGACCCCATCTCGCGCTCTCTCGACCCCATCTCGACCCCATCTCGCGCTCTCTCGACCCCATCTCGACCCCATCTCGCGCTCTCTCGACCCCATCTCGACCCCATCTCGCGCTCTCTCGACCCCATCTCGACCCCATCTCGCGCTCTCTCGACCCCATCTCGACCCCATCTCGCGCTCTCTCGACCCCATCTCGACCCCATCTCGCGCTCTCTCGACCCCATCTCGACCCCATCTCGACCCCATCTCGCGCTCTCTCGACCCCATCTCGACCCTCTCTCGCGCTCTCTCGACCCCATCTCGATCTCTCTCGCGCTCTCTCGACCCCATCTCGATCTCTCTCGCGCTCTCTCGACCCCATCTCGATCTCTCTCGCGCTCTCTCGACCCCATCTCGATCTCTCTCGCGCTCTCTCGACCCCATCTCGATCTCTCTCGCGCTCTCTCGACCCCATCTCGATCTCTCTCGCGCTCTCTCGACCCCATCTCGATCTCTCTCGCGCTCTCTCGACCCCATCTCGATCTCTCTCGCGCTCTCTCGACCCCATCTCGATCCCATCTCGCGCTCTCTCGACCCCATCTCGACCCCATCTCGATCTCTCTCGCGCGCTCTCGACCCCATCTCGATCTCTCTCGCGCGCTCTCGACCCCATCTCGATCTCTCTCGCGCGCTCTCGACCCCATCTCGATCTCTCTCGCGCGCTCTCGACCCCATCTCGATCTCTCTCGCGCGCTCTCGACCCCATCTCGATCTCTCTCGCGCTCTCTCGACCCCATCTCGATCTCTCTCGCGGGATTTTAATTGCATAGGTCAGTTGTAATCGCCTCCATCTAAAACATGGTAAGCACAAAATACACCTAAAATATACTTCTCATTGTGGAGATGGGGCTGATTTCAAACCTGTTGTAAACCACCAGTGCTGGAAGTGTGTCCTTTTTTATTTTGAGGTGCCTCAATCTCCCCTCATTTAATTTCTGATCAGTTTAATTTACTTTTACGAGTTCTCACTGACTTTTCAGGCCCCATCTCTTCAGCCTCTCATCATGGTCACCGGTTAAAGAAAAATTAAATTCTTCAATAATTTGCAATTCAAAATCAGAAATATACTGTCAGGAGTGCCATATACAAACCAAACCACTTGCACCTGAGTGTGCACTGTGATTGGACTTATGTTTTGGTGTGGATCAGCCTCCTATTCTGGATGTGAGCTTCTATATTATGTCTTGCACAGATGCATTCAACTTTCCAAAAAGAAATTACGTAAATGTGGAAGCGGTTTTTGAGTGTGTGGAAGCCAGCTTGTGCAGAATAAATGAAAGGAAGGTGCTGTTTTTTGGGATGAATGTATTCTATGAATTGTATCAAGTTGTGGTCAAGTTCATTAGTTTTCCTTTTTCGGGCTGAATAACGGATTGTTGTTCTTCGAGATATCCATTAAAAAAAATGCAGGAATCTCTTGTCAAAATGTAACTGATACCACTAGCTTTAATTTTATAGGGAATCGCTGCTGCTTTGCATTTTATGACCAAGGCCTCTAGTTTTCCATTTTCAGAGACAAATAGATGGAATTACTGAAGCCAATCCCCAAAACATTGGAATCCAATGTAATAAAAATGAAATTTGATGTTCAGTAACTGTAAACTGGTGTCTCTGGTTATACTGTCAGACTTTTGGTGACCGTGTTTGTGTGCCAGTGTCTGACCTATGAGTTTGCACCTCCTGTTAAAATAGTGCTTGGAAGAATGTTACATGAATATGTTTGTCGATGAGCTTACTAAGTAATACTTCGCAAACCTTCTTCCAAAGCACTGAAGCTAATGCATTAAAGTGTAATGATATAACCGCATTTAAAATAAAAATAGGAGAAATATTAAACTAATCAAACTCCGAGGATAAAAGCCCTGGTGCAGATGGATTACATCCGCGCATTGGAGAAGAGAGCAGAGGGGCTATTATACATAATTAATAATTCGTTAAAAAAATGTGTTGTGCCAGAGGGCTGGCGGATAGCTAACGTAATACCTATATTTAAGAAGGGAGATAGAACATGTCCAGGGAACTATAGACCAGTCAGCTTAACATCAGTAGTAGGAAAAATAATGAAATCTCTTTTAAAGAAGAAAATAGAAAAACATTTAGAAGCCAAAAATATAATAATGACTAGTCAGCATGGATTTCAAAAGGGAAAGTCTTGCTTGACCAACCTCATTGAATTCTTTGAAGAGGTAACAGAGAGCGTATACAAGGGTAATGCAGTAGATGCAATTTATCTCGATTTCCAAAAGGCCTTCAATAAGGTACTATATAATTAATGAATCAGGTCAGAGCATGCGAAGTTGGGGACAAGTAACCATTATCTGGAGACTATGGGGCCAAAATTGCCCGCTGCCCCAATCCCATGAGCCCTTGGCTTGCATAGCGATCTTTTATGTGGCACCTGATCGAATTCCTTTAAGAAATCCAAATATACTACATCCACTAGTTCCCCTTATCTACCCTGCTAGTTATATCCTGAAAAACTCCAAATAAATGTTAAACATGATTTCTCTTTTATAAAACCGTGATGACACTGCCTAATGATATGATTTTTCTAAATGCCCTGTTACCACGTCCTTAATAATGGATTCTCGGATTTTCCTGACAACTGATGTCAGGCTAACTGGCCTATAGTTCCCTGTTTTCTCTCTCCCTCCTTTCTCAAATAGCGGGGTTACATTTTCAACCTTCCAATTCGCTGGAACTGTTCTAGAATCTAGGGAGTTTTGGAAGATCACAACCAATGCATTGACTATCTCCTAGAACCCTAGGATGTAGGCCATCTGGTCCAGGGGATTTGTTGGCTTTTAGTCCCATTAGTTACTCGAGTACTTTTTCTCTACTGATATTAATTACTTTAAGTTCCTCACTCTTATTAGCCCCTTGGTTCCTCACTTATGTTTGGTATGCTTTTTGTGTCTTCTACTGTGAAGTCCGATACAAAATATTTCTTTAGGATCTCTGCCATTTTCTTCTTCCCCATTAAAGTTTCACCTGTCTCAGCCTCTAGGGGGAACAATGCTTCCTTTTGTTACACTCTTCCTTTTTACATACTTGTAGAAGCTCTTGCAATGTGTTTTTATATTTATTGCCAGTTTACTCTCATTCTATTTTTCCCTTTTTTAATCCATTTTTTGGTCATCCTTTACTGGTTTCTAAAGCTTTCCTAATCATCAGGCTTACTACTATTCTTCAACATTATAAGCCTTTTCTTTTAATCTAATGCTACTCTTAACTTCTTTAGTGAGCCACGGATGGATCACTTTTCCTGGGGAGTTTTTAATTACCTAATAGAATGTATATTTGTAATATTTAAATTTTTACCACTGCTTATCGACCATCATACCTTTTTAATATAATTTCCCAATCTACTTTAGCCAACTTGCCCCTCATACCTATGTAATTGGCTTTATTTAAGTTTAAGAATCTCGTTTCTGACTGAAGTATTTAATTCAAACTCAATGTGAAATTCCCCAGAGGACCCGTTATTATGAGATTACTAATTAATCCAGTCTCATTACACAATTCAAGATCTAAAGTAGCCTGTTCCCTGGTTGATTCCATGATGTATTCTAAAAAACAGTCTCCAATGCATTCCATGAACTTTTAGATTTTGATTTGCTCAATCTATATGAAGATTGAAGTCCCCCATGATTATTGTATTACCTTTATTACAAGCCTCTTAGTTGTTTGTTGATACACTATCCATTGGTATAGCTATTGTTTGGGGGGCTTATAAACTACTCCCACCAGTGTCTTCTGCCCCTTTGTTATTTCTTATCTCCATCCATACTGATCTACTTCCTGATCTTCTGAGCCAAGATCCTTTCTTGCTATTCTCCTTGTGTTATCCCTTATCAGGGCCACCCTCCTCCTTTTCCATCTATCTGCCTTTTCGAAATGTCAAGTACCCTGGAATATTTCGTTCCTAACCGTGGTCACCTTGCAACCATGTCCCTAATGGCTATTGGATCAAAACCGTTTATCTTTATTGCATAGAATCATAGAAATTTACAGCATGAAAGGAGGCCCATCGTGTCCATGCCGGTCAACCAAGAGCTATCCAGCCTAATCCCACTTTCCAGCTCTTGGTCCTTAGCCCTGTAGGTTACAGCACTTTAAGTGCACGTCCAAGTATTTTTAAAATGTGGTGAGGGTTTCTTCCTCTACCAACCTTTCAGGCAGTGAGTACCAGACCCCCACCGCCCTCTGGGTGAAGAAATTTCCCCTTGGATCTTCTCTAAACCTCCCCCCAATTACTTTAAATCTATGCCCCCTGGTTGTTGACCCCTCTGCCAAGGGAAACCAGTCATTCCTATCAATGTGGTGACCAGAACTGCACACAGTACTCCAGCTGCGAGCTAACCAATGTTTTATACATTTGAAGCATAACAACCTCGCTTTTGTATTCCATGCCTCGACTAATAAAGGCAAGTATTTCATATGTCGTCTTAACCATCTTATCTACTTGGCCTGCTACCTTCAGGGATCTGTGGACCTGCACTCCAAGGTCCCTTTGTTCCTCTACACTTTTTAGTGTCATACCATTTAATGTGTATTCCTTTGCTTTGTTAGACCTCCCCAGATGCATTACCTCACACTTAACCGGATTAAATTCCATTTGCCATTTTTCTGCCCACCTGACCAGTACATTGATATCATCCTGCAGTTCACAGCTTTCTTCATTATCAACCACACAGCCTATTTTAGAGTCATCTGCAAACTTCTTAATCATACCCCCAGCATTCAAGTCCATC
Source organism: Pristiophorus japonicus (assembly GCF_044704955.1). Taxonomy (NCBI): domain Eukaryota; kingdom Metazoa; phylum Chordata; class Chondrichthyes; family Pristiophoridae; genus Pristiophorus; species Pristiophorus japonicus. The sequence continues at coordinate 79,871,386 of NC_091994.1, read as the reverse complement.
ATGGGCAGTCCCTCAAAATGAGGATGACTTGCTTCCATGCCAAAAAAGGATGAGTTCACAGGTGTTTCATTGAAACATCTAATAATCCAGGTCCCAAACTACATCCCAAAGTGTGGACGATGCCTGTACCTGTGCTCAGCAGTGTGATGTGAATGAGGATTTATTGCAACAAACAACTTCCCCCACTAGAGTTAGCAGTGAACCTCTGTGGAAACCGTGCTTGGAGCAGAGAATTCCTTCACTGACAGAAGAAACAGAGGTGGTTCATGTCTCTTTGAATTTAGTCACAAAGGGCAACTAAATTGCTATATAATACTAACGGTTTAATCTGGAAAACAATGTAGACTTATTGGTGATTCTTAGTGCCCATTTGATCCCTGTATTTCTTTCTAAAGCACTGAGCAATTGTTTTGGCTGGAATATACTAATATGGCATCATGATCTAACAGTCTACGTGCAAGTTCTGGGCAGCACCTTGCAGCTGGCATTACCAGAATTATCGCAATCCACTATTGAGAAGAGGGCATGATTTCTAATTTGAGTTGAAGGGCAGGTGAGGGCAGGTCGCATTTGGATTGCTGATACTACTTTTTTTTTGTATTCTCCATTTCACTTAGCATTTGCTGTTGTCTTCTCCTCTCCCTAACACACTTGCTTTCCGTTTTCCAAATTGTGTGGCACGGGTGAGTGTGGCACAAGTTGTGCGTGACAAACAGCTTTCTGGAAACTACTCTAACGCCGTTTAAAGTGTAAATCTGGTAATGCCTAGAAATGAGCTACACTCCGATTCAGGTGTGTAATGTATTTGCTTCATGGGTTCTTTGCTTAATAGCAATGAGTTGCTATGAATTCTTAATAACTATTTGGTTTATCAACAAAGGTTTAACAATCACACTACACATTACCAGTTCATCCACCAGGCTCACAACTGCATACCTCATCGTGAAGATCACGTGACTGGCTAAGCCACTCACTGCAACAGCTCTACAACTATTTTGTGTCGACCCAGTAATCAAGTGCCCCCTGATTTAAAGGGGGGGGTGTCACACTCCAAAAACTTTTCAAGTGCCCCCTTGTTTTTTTGTTTCAACAGCTCTACAGACCTGAGAGCATACTCACAGGTGCATGCATTACAAGGTATGTCCATGTATTCATCCCTTAGTAACTCAATCTTATCAATACAGTGCTCCATTTTTCAATATACACATTTAGATTTGCAGACTGACTGCATAATTCAGTCTTGTACACTCCTTCCTTCGTTTGCCTGAACTACCACGTGTATTTTTAAAAAACCTGAATAAGTTGATGACTATTTATTCCCGGTGTCTATTGATCTATTTCAATAGAAATGGACAATAGCATGGGCAGCACCAGAAGGGAAAGATAGTCTTGAATTTTAGGTGTGACCCTGTATCAGAAAGGAGCCGTTCGAATGAATGCTTACTTACACCTGGAATTCTAATGCATCTGTCTTCTATCAGACCATCCTAATGCAGTAGCCTTTTCTGCATTTATTTCAGATTTGCTGCTTTATATCTTGCCTCTATCTTGTTTTAGTAGAAAGCCCAGAGCAAGGACATAATTGCTTTCCTTAATTAATCACCGAGCACAGCTAGTACTACACATGCATTACAGCAAGTTGTTCCTGATATTTCTCCATCGCCTTGAAATGACACTGTGGATGCTACTGTATAAATACTTGATGCTTTCATCCGCTAGTTTAGTGGAGGCACTAACCCACTTATTTTTAAATTGGTAATGCCAATGCTAAAGTAACAGCATGAGTAATTTCAGACACAGGTGGAGCATTTATACAGTAGGGCCCAATATATAGTTTTCCAGTTGCATGTTTTCAAGTGACTTGGAGATGTGTTCATGGAGTATCAATTATATTTTGTACAAATCTGATGTGTGATTACTGTGGGAATGCAGGGAATGGGGGAAATGTGCATAAGAAGAGTATGTTCAGGGGAAAAACATCAAGAATAAAGATAGCAAAAGCGGAAGAAGTTTGAAAAGGGGAATTTATCTGGCGCAGTAGAAAGGTAACATGCCCGGGTAGCAGAGAAATGAAACTACGAGGCAAATTTAATCTTCAAAAACAATGAATATTATTTAGAATAAAGTGTAGATGTGAAGTCAAGCCCTCACTGTAATTGCAGCTTTTTGAATTTCTTTTTATTCATTGGATGTAGGCATCACTGGCAAGGCCATTTATTGCCCACCCCACATTGCTGTGGGTCTGGAGTCACGTATAGGCCAGACCGGGTAAGTGTGGCAGATTTCCTTCCCTAAAGGACAGTAGTGAACCAGCTGTGTTTTTACGACAATCTAGTAGTTTCATGGTCATCAGATTTATTTAATTAACTGAATTCAAATTCCATAGCTGCCGTATTCGGATTTGAACATGTCTCCGGATCACATCACTCCCAGGAGGCTGGTCTGTCGGTCGCCTTCCTATCCCTCGACCAAGAGAAGGTGTTCGACAGGGTGGATCACGACTATCTGTTCGGAACTCTGCGCGCTTTCGGGTTCGGGACGCATTTCGTCGCCCGGATCCGACTTTTTTGTACGCCACCGCGGAGTGTCTGATTAAGGTTAACGGGTCCTTGATGGCGCCCCTTCGCTTTGGGAGAGGGGTGCGCCAGGGATGCCCCATGTCCGGCCAGTTATATGCCATCTGCGTGGAGCCTTTCCTGCGCCTTCTGCGGACGAGGTTGACGGGACTGGCTCTGCAAGGGCCGGGCATGGAGGTCATCCTCTCGGCTTACGCTGATGACGTGCTCCTCATGGTAGAGGATCCCGCTGACCTGCGGAGGATGCGTGAGTGCCAGGAGATTTACTCGGCCGCATCCTCCGCCAGGATCAACTGAGAGAAATGTTCCGGACTCCTGGTGGGTCAGTGGCGGATGGACTCCCTGCCAGAGGAGCTCAGGCCTTTTGCCTGGCGCACGACCCATCTCCTCTATCTGGGAGTCTACCTTAGTCCCGACGAGGAAGCCTGGCCGGCGAACTGGCAAGAGCTGGAGGCCAAGGTCGCCGCTCGCCTAGGGTGCTGGACAGGACTGCTCCGAGTGCTGTCCTACAGGGGTCGAGGGCTAGTCATAAACCAGCTGGTGGCCGCTATGCTGTGGTACCGGCTGGTCACTTTGACCCTCCCCCTGCGTTTGTCGCCAAGATACAGAAGAAGCTGGTGGACTTCTTCTGGAACAACATGAAGCACTGGGTCTCTGCCGCGGTCTTGAGTCTCCCGCTTAGGGAGGGCGGTCAGTCGTTGGTGTGCGTCAGCGCCCAGCTAGCGACTTTCCGTCTTCAGACCCTGCAGAGATACCTTTTACGTCGAGCCCCCTCTTAGGTGGTGTATTTCTTGCGCCAGCAGCACGGCCTCAACTACGACACGCAGCTCCTGTTTGTGAGCTTGGGGGGCGTCAGGACCGCCGTCCAGGAGCTGCCTGTCTTTTACAAGGAACTCACCAGGGTCTGGAACAAAGTCTCCACCAACCGCAGCTCTCCACCGGCTGGAGTGGCGGCTGTCCTGCAGGAGCCGCTGCTCGGGAATCCGTACCTCCACGACCGAGGTTTTAGGTGGCAGTCAGACGAGAGGGCTGTGGCTGATGAGGTGACCAGGGTCAGGGACATGCTTGATGGCGGAGGAGCGGGCTGGATGGCGCCAGACATGCTGGCGCGGCGCCTAAATTCGGCCGACGTCTGCCCCGCGGCCGTTGCCATCGAGTCGCTAAAAACAGCTCTGGGCCCTGACTCTCTTAGGTGTATCGAGGAGGCTCAGGCACGTGGGGAGATCCTGTCCGAACTGACCCCCGTCTGGACGGAATTCCTCATCGGTGCCAAACCCCGGAACCTCCCTCGGGAGCCAGCGCCTCACAACTTGAGCCGCCTCGGGGAAATCCCCTCCGTGCCTTTCAGTTCTGCGCGGAGGGGTTTCCTGTACGGGCTGCTCCTGTACGGGCTGCTCCTGCACACTCTCAACTTTGCCATCCTCGTCTGCCATCCGGACACGCCATGGCGCAACATCTTGCTGTCCAGAGGAGGCGGGGGTCCCCACTGGAGGGCACTCTACGCGGGAGTCCTCCCACTATTCATCGGGGACTTGGCCTGGAGGGTGGTGCACGGAGCAGTCCCGTGCAATAAATTTTTAAGTCGGTTCACGGGCTCCCAGGCCGCCTGCAATTTCTGCGGTCTGGAAGAGTCCGTGTTCCATGTTTTTATGGAGTGTGCGAGGTTGCAGCCCCTGTTCCATTATTTAAAGGGGCTGCTCCTCAATTTCTAGTTGCACTTCAGTCCCACACTCCTGATCTTTGGGCACCCTGCGAGGAGGGGAGTAGGTAGGTCCGAGGGCCTCCTCGTAGGACTGCTCCTGGGCACGGCCAAGGGTGCCATCAGCCGGTCCAGACAGCGGGCGGTCGAGGAGGTCGTTCAGCTTGACTGCCTGCCCCTCTCCCGCGCCTACATCCGGGCCAGGGTGTCCCTGGAGATGGAGCACGCGGTGTCCACCGGTACGCTCGCGGCCTTCCGCGGGAGGTGGGCACCGGAGGGACTGGAGTGCATCATCACCCCCGGCAACCAAATTTTAATTTGATTTTATGTTTTAAAGTTTAATTTGTTTTAATTGCCGGTGTTTTTAGTGTCCCCCTCCCCTTTTATAGAGGGCACTTGTAAAATATATGATTTTAATGCCCCCCAAAAAAAATCTAAAAAAAAACCACCAAAAAACGAAACAAAAAAAGAGGGCAGTTAAGTGTCTGGAGTGTCCCCCAAATCGGGGGGGGGGGGGGCACTTGATTTAATGTTTATTTTGTCTCCCTCAAAGAGTTGTGTCTCCGGATCATTAGTCCAGGAGCTGGTCCAGTAACATAACTACTATGCTACTGTACCCATACATTTAATAAATTATTAATTTTCAGGGGTTAGCAATTTGATGGACGTTTCAATTTTGATGTTTAGCTTCAAAGTAGAAATGGTTTATTAAGGTAAAGTTATTGAATTATCCTTTGTTCCTGTAGGGGATATTTTGTGTGTTGGAAAGTGATTGCCATTACACGGCTAATTTTAATTAAAATAATTCATGTTTTGCTGTTGTTTTATAATCACACAGAAGAAGCCACAGTTTCTTCTCTGACTGACTTATAATCCATAATTTTTAGCAAATTTAAAGTTTCCACTCCCAGAACTGGGTGATGCTATGGGTTAACCGGCTTTTAAGCTCTGGGATAAACTTGGGGTGGGGTTGGTGGATGCTACGCGTTAACTCGGCTTTAGTTTCTGGGTCAGACTGTGTGATGCAGTGTGATCACTGACAAAAAAGAATTTTTACCTGTGTTGGGCTTTTAAATTTGTATTATTTCTGTACTGCTAGGACCAGCACGTAAGGGATTAAATCAGTGCCACCCAAGGTTTCTCAAGGGGGAACTACATCAGTTCAGCTCTAGACATATCTGCATGTGAGGTTTACAGAACTTGATAGATGAACCAATGAACAATTTGAAACCCAAAGGGTCAATTATGTAGAATTGCCATGTTCACCGATGAGCATCTTGGATCATTAATAGTGATTGCTTCCATTCACTATTGATGAATAGCTATTCTGGTTTAATTATATTTTGAAGTATATTGTCTACCTGGCACATGATTCAAAGGATTGGTCCCTTTCTGGGGTAGTGATTGACAGCTGTTTGGGTCCTTGATTGGATCGAACTCTTTGTGATTGGCAACTTGGTGGGAAGAAACTTCATTTGCTGAACCTACATGACCAATTCAGAGCGAAGCAATCTCGCCAAAGCGTGTGAGAATTTTGTGACCAGCAGCCGCCCGCATTTTAAAGTCTGTTCCATCTTAGCCTTGAAGGGTTAAGCTAAAGTATGTGATCTTCTTCAGTTTTTTGGTTGGTGGGAGGGGCTTGTTTAGAGAAACAGCATCTTCATTGTTTCCGTATAGTGAGTAATGTAGAGAATTCCACATTCTCATCGTGAAAACTGTACTGTTGAACTGTATGTTTTGTGTTATTATTTCGAAGCCTCTACCTTGCTTGGACAGAGTGCTTTTTCAGTCTGGCTTCCATAAAGAGAGCAGAATAAAGTGGCAATGTGGTATATTGCAGGAACCGCTCTATGGAATTGCTGCGTTGTGCAATATTTGGGTAGAGAAAGATACACTTGAGATTGAGCAAAAAAAAACAGTATTTCAGAGCAGACGGAAGTGTGCTGCTAATGGGATGGGGTGGGGATGGGTTTGGGTTTGCTCAATTCTATCAGCCTACTGCAAAATAGTGCTGCTTCCTGTAGTACACAGGTTTACTGTTAACTGTTGTATGTATTACCATACATTTATCAACATTAAAATCCATCTGCCATGTGTCAGCTCATTTACATATTTAGTCCAAGTCTCAGAAGATAATCAATCTTTTTAGTTGTTACTGGCCCTATAATTTCTGCATGATCAGCAAGTTTTGTAATATTGTTCACAAATATTAAGAATTATAGAGCTCCCAGAACAACTCCCCATGGAGCACCAGGGATGACTTTATCCCAGGCAGAGTTTTATCACACCCCAGTATTCAGTTATGCAGGAGCTGCCTGGGGTACATCAGCTGTCTGCAGTGCACCTTTGTGTATATCTTCTGTAGTCTGCGTGTGTGTGTGTATATAATCTAAAAATATGCGCATGTAGAGTTCATTACTGCTGTGTAATGTAACATGCAGTGAAAGAAAGATGGGTGGGATCCTTTATCAAAACTATCTGGATGCAGGAACTCCACTTGGAAATGTGAAAGTATCTTTGTGTAGATTTTCACCATCACCACCTGGTCACATCACACGGCAATAAAATGGACTGGATGAAAATGCGGCGGGTTCTTTAACCAGTGTGCGATCGGTCCCATCCGGACATCTCCCAGGAATTGAAGATCAAAAGCAACTGAATTATCACCGAGGGAAACCCCTCAATATGGTAACCGTTGAGACAGAGGACATCCAACCCGTCTCATCTAGGATTCGTGACCAATTTTGACCTGCAAGGTACGGACTCTCGTTCTTTCATCAAGCCAGAGAATTTATTGAGTATCTCAAAGATAATACTCATAAGGCAATAGGTAAACAGTGAGACTTGGGTCTGATGGTTCCTGCTTCCAAGCTCTCTCAGGCACGATCTTCTGTTTTTGCTGTGTTATGTTGACCGTAGTTGATCATCTTCCTCTAGGTATGCTACCAATGTTCTGTAGCCTTTCTCTCTCATTCCCTCGGGGTGCTAGTGCTTCACCATATTAGGTCAGGGATCATTTAGGCCGAAATTATGGGATTATGGTCACATTTTGTTCGTTCATGGCCTCCTGATGTCTCAATGTACACCTCATACAGGTGGTTCCTGTTTTCTGCTTTTGCAAGATAATCAAAGTTCATACTTCCTCTAGTACTGCTTGATTCCTGCGGTTCTACAACCATCTACTCTGAAGCGAGTACAGATATATCCCAAACGTCTACTCTGAAGCAAATACGGATATATCCCAATTATATCTACCATTGTTCTTACATAAATGTTAGCATATTATCAACCCTTAAATCAAACTAGCGCAACTACCCCATGGCCTATTTAACCCAGCCTTCTCATCATGCCTTGCGGTTACAGTTGCGTTCGACAAAAGCTAGTAATAACAAAGCCAGCAACGCAGTAATATTGTTAACACAATATATGTGAATCTATTAATTCCTACACAACCACCTTTTTTCTCTCTCCGAATGCCCCGTGACCTGTGTTTTTCCAGCATTTACTGCTTTTATTTCAGATTATCAACATTTGTTCCCTCTGTCTCTGTTAATGCAGATACTCCTTTCATGGGACTTTGATGTACAGCTGGTTATTTCAGACCTATGGCTTTTTAAGAAAAGACTAACTGATCTCCAGTGACATTGCTTATGGATGGTCTGAGCAAGGTTGTGATGCTTAACTGCCAACCTAGCCTGCCCCTTTTATTAATTGCGTAGTTGAGCAGTTACTTTAAAGTCCTTGTGAGTTTCCGTCTCTAGGGCAGTGTCTAGCTTGCTGGACTGTATTGCATTTACAACAAAATGTGATTGATGTATTATTTTTAATTCTTCGTAAAGTTTTTTGTGCAAATTAAACATTGCAAATGTTGGATGAAATCTAGTGACAGGGGATGCTCAGTAAAATTTCCAAGCTCCCACATAAACTGAAAAAGTGTGTGTGAACATGGTGTTCCTTCAACCTTGGCATGGAGCACACTCCAAATGGAGGCATAGGAAGGTGATAGCAGTAACCATAGCAACTGCATGGTGTGAAATGGTGTTTCTCAATAAGATTTGGAGGTTAGTAGCCCAAGTACTTGGTAAGGCCATCTGCACGCACATTCATTGAGCTTTGAGTTTATAAACAATTGACATCAATGGATTTTGTTTTTGCACTGAACAAACAAATTAATCTTTCAGAAAATGTTCTCCTAATACAGCAGCATGTTAGTAAGAAACCGACTTCTGTCCAGTTACGTTCATTAGAGTGGAGTTAAAGAGCACAATGCTCCGACATCAAATCTTTACTATAACTCGACCGAGCTGGGTTGAGACACCGCCAGCAACAACGTTGTAGCAGCACTAGCAGTGTGCACCAGCAAAAGTTGGACTGCATCTTTATTTTATTTCAACTGTGTCAGCCGTAGGTAGCACTCTTACCCTACTCTAGCGACTCTCAAAATATAGGCTGATGCTCCAGTGTCAGTACTGAGGGAGTGCTGCACTGGTAGAGGTGCCGTCTTTCAGATCAGACATTAAAGCGAGGCCCAGTCTGCTCTTTCGTGAATGCAGAAGATCCCATGGCACTTGGAAGAAGAGCAGGGGAATATTCCTTGGTGTCCTGGCAAATAAGTATCTCTCAACCAACATCACGGGGGATGGGGGGGGGAAATGATCTGGTCATTCTTTTCATTGCTGTTTGTGGGATCTTGCTGTGCACAAATTGGCTGTCGTGGTTCCTACATTACAACAGTGACTACATTTCAAAAGTGCTTCATTGGCTGCAAAACGCTTTGGGATGTCCTGAGGTCGTGAAACATGCTCCAGAAATGCAAGTTTTTTTGGATCAAAGATTTAATTTCAAGCTCCATGTGCAGCCTGATGCACCCATTTTCATTTTTAATGACTACCCTCTCAGTTCTTCTGAATTATTGCAAATTTCAATGGCAGTCAGTTGGTGAGCAGAGCTCTGCGTACATTTGTAAATGCATGCACTAAACTGTGCTTTCTCCATCTTTGTCAGCAGTAGTGCAAGTGAACAGTATATAGGCACTTATACTTAATCCAGTGCCATTAACTCCCAACACCTTGATCTCGTATGGTCAAGGGACCTATTAATTTTCCCACGACTGTCGGTGGCTACCCATTTTTTTCTTGTGGATCAGCTGATACTATGACCTTCGTCTTTACTGCTACTACTGCAAATTGCATTAATAGAAAAACTTTTTAATGTGGATAAGCATCCCAAGGTGCTTCATGGAATCGTAATCAGACAAATAATGGACACCTTACCAAGGGAAGAGATATTGAGAGGAATGACCAAAAGTTTAGTCAAATAGATGGTTTTAAGGAGGAGAGAGGTAAAACAAAGGAAGACTTGCATTTATATAGTGCCTTTCACGACCACTGGATGTTTCAAAGCATTTTACAGCCAATGAAGTACTTTTGGAGTGTAGTCATTGTTGTAATGTAGGAAATGCAGTAGCCAATTTGCGCACAGCAAGCTCCCGCAAACAGCAATGTGCTAATGACCAGATAATCTGTTTTTTTTTTTGTTATATTGATTGAAGGATAAATATTGGCCAGGACACCAGGGAGAACTCGCATGTTCTTCGATATAGTGCCATGGGATCTTTTACGTCCATCCGAGACAGCAGACGGGGCCTCAGTTTAACATCTCAGCTGAAAGACGGCACCTCCGACAGTGCAGCACTCCCTCAACACTGCACTGAAGTGTCAGCCTAGATTCTTTTTTGTGCTCAAGTCCCTCGTGTGGGATTTGAACCCACAACCTTCTGATTCTGAGGTGAGAATGCTTCTCACTGAGCCACAGCTGACACTAAGGAGTTTAGGGAGAAAATTGCAGATTGTGGGGCCTAGACGCTGAAGGCACAGCCACTGATGCTGGTATGAAGGGAAGTGGGAGGTACACAAGTGGCCAGAGTCGGAGGAACGGAGAGTTCTTTGGGGATTTGAACTGGGGGAGATGGAAGGCTGGAGAAGGTTAGGATGGAAGGCTGGAGATGGTTAGGATGGATGGGGGAAGATGGAAGGCTGACAAAAAGGCACGGAAAAGGGTTTTGGTAGCCGACTGGTGGAGTTGGCCAATACTACTGGAGCCTTCAAAACACGCTCACCCAGCTCGGTGATCCTGTCATGACCACACACTGGCACAGAGACTTGCTGAAACCAATTGTTCTGCCATGCTCGGCATATTGGATGAAGTTAACATTCGATGAAGTCTTTTACAGCTTCTGCACAATCTCCATTTACTGAATTGGCTTGTTCCAACAAGCCTAAAGGAACAGGCAGTTTAAACGAGGGTGAATGGCACACACAAATCAAAAGCTTGATATAAAAATGCTGTTATAGTGGCAGCCTGCTCGCACTATCCTCAGTAATCCTGTTTTGTATAATAGCTGGGTTGTGATACAGATACAGATACATTGAAAGCCCACAGCAGCATTCCATGTCCAAATATACTTTTATCAAAAGAAAGAACAACTTGCTCATCTCTGGATCAAATACTACATCAAGCTTTTGAATGGTTCAACCTCAGGCAGTTGGTAGGGAGAGGCATGGATTCGATGGCTAGGAAATGGAATTTGTGGCGGGGACTGAAGATAATGGCTTTGGTCTTCCCAATATTTAGTTGGAGGAAATTTCTGCTCCATCCAGTACTGGATGGTGGACAAGCAGTGTGATTTTTTTAGAGACCGTGACGGGGTTGAGAGGTGGTGGTGGGGTTGAGAGGTGGTGGTGGGGTTGAGAGGTGGTGGTGAGGTCGAACTGGGTGTTGTCAGTGTACATGTGGAACCTGACGTGTTTACGGGCAATGTCATCGAGGAGCAGTGTGTAAATGATAAATAGGAGTGGGTCAAGGATCGACCCTTGGAGGACTCCAGAGGTAACGGTGTGGGAGTGGGAAGACAAGCCATTGCAGATGATTCTCTGGCTGCAACTGGCTAGATAAGAATAGAGACAAGATTAATAAACGATCTTCTAGTAAAGGAGCCTCTCAGAATGAGTGACCATAACATGGTTGAATTTCAAATTCAGTTGGAGGGTGAGAAAGTTGGATCTCTAACCAGTGTCCTAAGCTTAAATAAAGGAGACTACAAAGGTATGAAGGCAGAGTTGGCTAAAATGGACTGGGAAATAGATTAAAGAGTGGGACGGTTGATGAGCCGTGGCAGATATTTCACAACTCGCAACAAAAATATATCCCAATGAGCAGGAAAGGCTGTAAGAGAAGGGATAACCATCTGTGGCTAAATAAGGGACGGTATCAAATTGAAAACAAGGGCATACAATGTGGCCAAGAATGACACAAAAAATAATAGAAGGAAGATAGATGTAAACTATGAAAGTAAACTAGCACGAAATATAAAAACAGAGTTTCTACAGGTACATAAAAAGGAAAAGAGTGATTAAAGTAAATGTTGGTCCCCTAGAGGATGAGACTGGGGAATCAATAATGGGGAATAGGGAAATTTTGTATCGGTCTTCATGGTAGAAGACACTAAAAACATCCCAATAGTGGATAATCGAGGGGCTTAGGGAGGGAGTAACTTAATACAATCACTATCACTAAAGAAGTAGTACTCGGTAACATAATGGGACTAAAGGCGGACAAGTCCCCTGGACCTGATGGCTTACATCCTAGGGTCTTAAAAGAAGTGGCCGCAGAGATAGTGGATGCATTGGTTGTAATCTACCAAAATTCCCTGGACTCTAGGGAGGTCCCAGCGGATTGGAAAACGGTAAATGTAATGCCCCTATTTTTTTTAAAAGGAGGCTGACAAAGCAGGAAACTATAGCCTAACATCTGTCGTTGGGAAAATGCTGGAGTCCATTATTAAGAAAACAGTAGCAGGACATTTGGAAAAGCATAATTCAATCAAGCAGAGTCAGCATAGTTTTATGAAAGGGAAGTCATGTTTGACAAATTTGCTGGAGTTCTTTGAGGATGTAATGAGCAGGGTGGATAAGTAGGAACCAGTGGATGTGGTGTATTTGGATTTCCAGAAGGCATTCGATAAGGTTACTGCACAAGATAAAAGTTCACGGGGTTGGGGGTAATATATTAGCATGGATAGAGGATTGGTTAACGAACAGAAAACAGAGAGTTGGGATAAATGGGTCATTTTCCAGTTGGCAAACAGTAACTAGTTGGGTGCCACAGGGATCGGTGCTGGGGCCTCAACTATTTACAATCTATATTAATGACTTGGATGAAGAGACCAAGTGTAATGTAGCCAATTTTGCTGATTATACAAAGATGGGTGGGAAAGCAAATTGTGAGGAGGACACACAAAATCTGCAAAGGGATATAGACAGGTTAAATGAGTGGGCAAAAATTTGGCAGATGAAGTAAAATGTAGGAAAAGGTGCGATTATCCACTTTGGCAGAAAAAATAGAAAAGCAGATTACAATTTAAATGGAGAAAAATTGCATAGTGCTTCAGTATAGAAGGACCTCTGGGTCCTTGTGCATGAAACACATAGTATACAGATACAGCAAGTAATCAGGAAGGTAAATGGAATGTTGGCCTTTATTGCAAGGGGGATAGAGTACAAAAGCAGAGAAGTCCTGCTACAACTGTATAGGGTATTGGTGAGGCTACACTTGGAGTACTGCGTGCAGTTTTGATCTCCGTATTTAAGGAAGGATATACTTGCATTGGAGGCTGTTCAGAGAAGGTTCCCTAGGTTGATTCTGGAGATGAGGGGGTTGACATATGAAGATAGATTGGGACTATACTCCTTGGCGTTCAGAAGAATGCGAGGTGATCTTATCGAAACATATAAGATAATGAGGGGGCTTGACAAAGTGAATGCAGAGAGGATATTTCCAATCGTAGGGGAAACTAAAACTAAGGGGCATAGTTTCAGAATAAGGGGCTGCCCATTTAAAACTGAGATGAGGAATTGATTCTCCTGAGGGTTGTAAATCTTTGGAATTCTCTGCCCCAGCGAGCTGTGGAGACTGGGTCATTGAATATATTTACGGTGGAGATGCACAGATTTTTGAGCGATAAGGGAATAAAGGGTTATGGGCAGGGAAATGGAACTGAGTCCATTATCAGATCAGCCATGATCTTATTAAATGGCGGAGCAGGCTCAAGGGGTCAAATTTCTTAGTTATATTCACCCAGCTGGATGACAGAGGATGTGGATGGTGTGGTCAACTGTGTCATAGGCTGCAGACAGGTCTAGAAGGATGAAGCGGGATAGTTTACCATGGTCACAGTAACGTAGGATGTCATATGTAACTTTGATAAGAGCCGTTTCAGTTCTGTGGCAGGGATGGAAACCTGATTGAAGGAATTCAAGCATGGAGTTCCGGAAAGACGCGCACAGATTTGGGAGGCGACAACATGTTCAAGGACTTTGGCGAGGAAAAGGAAGTTGGAGATGGGGCGGTAGTTTACAAGGACAGAGGGGTCAAGGGTTGTTTTTTTTTGAGGAGAGGAATCATAATGGCAGATTTGAGGGGGACAATACTTGATTAGAGAGAACCGTTAACAATATCAGCTAACATGGGCCAAGAAGGAAATTGCAATTAGTGGGAATAGGGTTGAGGGAGCAGGAGGTGGGTCTCTTGGACAAGATAGGCTTGGAGAGGGCATGAGGGGAGATTGGAGAGAAACTGAAGAAAGTAAGAGTTTAGGGCAGGGGAACCTTTTTGGAGGAAGTTTGACCTGGTGGGCTAGAGTTAGGGAGGCAAGCGTCAGTCAGCTGAATGAATGGTCTTAATCTTAGTAACCAAGAAGTTCATGGGCTCCCCGCACTTGTTGGAGGTGAGGGTGGAGGAAGCAGGGAGAGGGGTTTCAAAGATTGCAGTAGAGAAAAGAAGCCAAAGATTATCTTTGCATTCCAGGATAATTCTGGAATAGTAAGCAGTTTTTGTAGAGAGAGCAGGATCCAATAGTGCTTTGTGGTCCAGCCAGATCTGATGGTGAATGGTTAAACCGGTTGTCTGCCATAAACATTCAAGTCTGCTTTCCTTGGACTTGAGGGAGAGGAGATAAGGGCTGTAACAGGGGGAATGACCAGGGGTGCGAGAGAAATGGTTTTAATGGGGATTGGGACATCTGAGGTAGAGGTGAGGGTTTGGTTGAGCAGAACGGTAGCTGCAGAAATGCTGTGGTGAATGGAGGGCCAAAGGTTAGACACTTGGGATTTTGAAAGTGCAGTTCTAAGGAAGATATTTCATTTAATTAGCATCTTTCACAACGTCAGGACGTTCCAAAGGGCTTTACAGCCAATGAAGTATTTTTGAAGTGTACCCATTATTGTAATGCAGGAAGTGATTACCCTTCAGAGTCAGAAATTGACCACGTGACTTCTGATGATTGGATTGGCCCACAATCATGAGACGTCTTGTTTCTGTGCGCATTCTAAATCAAGTCTCTGTCAGCAGGAAATGTACAGGGAGGTCAGCCAACAAGCAAGCTGGCAAAATAAATTAACCTTTTGTTTGGAACTCTTCTTCACAACGCAGGTTGTGTTTTCAGATTTGTAGCATTGAGGAGGAGGAAGGTGAATGTTGTCTGCAGTTAGGGCAAGTAATTTGTTATTACAGGTACAGCGTCTCAAATTTGGAGTTCCGGACTCCGGGATGATCAGTGGCAAGGTCGTCCAGAATCCGTAAAATGTTCCGGAATCCGGGCTCGCCGATTCTGATGACCTCTGGCCTTGTCTCGCCGCCGCTGTCCTTACTTTGAGGCCTCCTTGCCGGTCCGCCCGACATGAACAGCTTCTCGGCGGGACCCGCCCGATGACCACCTCGTGGTGGGGCGGGCCGGTGAGGAGGCCCCGAGGTACGGGCAGTGAGGCGAGCGGGGCAAATCCAGGAGGCAGAAAGAAAAGACGGTGGGATATAAATGGTAGATTATAGTGCATTGTGGAGTTGTTCCAATTTCTTCTGCAGATCTCCATTTGGTTTGAATGTTTTCCTCAAGCTGTTGTCGTAGCAACTGAACGGCTGTCAGCTCCATCTGCAAGGCTTGGATGCGGCTGTACATAAATATAGTAAAGAAGCAGTGTCATGGGAAACAAAAAGAACACTAACTAAACCAAGCTCCTCATACAGGTGCAGTGGCCCTCACCAACCTTTCTGACGTTCCGAAATCCGGAAATACCTGGGCTCTGGTGTTTCCTGATTCGTGATGTCAGAAAGCAAATCAAGCCCGGAATCCGGAACGGCCTCGGTCCCGAGGGTTCTGGATTTTAGGTGCTGCACCTGTACTCTGATTTAACCGTGTCATCAAAGAGGGTTTGAAAGTCAACTTCGCAGCAGGCCAAACATTCGACGAAGCGGTTCAAACCATTCTCCGCACATACCTTTCGACAAAGCGTTCGCTAACGGGGAAGATATCTGCTGGGTGGAATCTTCACTGGCTACTGGACATTCTAAAACCTCCTGCAAAACCTAGCACGAAGATAACCCCAGATTTCTGAATGCCAACAAAAAGTGAAATCGTAAACTGACATAAAATGAGTCGCTGAAAAGCCCCAACTGAAGAACTGAGATTGGGTCAGAGTTAAGCACCCAAACCGTAGTCATAAGCTCGCACCTTCACTTTCACCTCAAACAGATCGGGCTAAAGTTCAGCCCTCACACCTACGAGCTCAATAATGGAACTCGATGGAACGCTCGTAGACTGATCCCAACTCTCAGGCCAACAGACCAGCAGGATGGAACGGAGGCACCGTTCTGTGTCCCAACCGAAAACCTCAATCAAACACCGCAAGCTCCACGCCGGTCTCGGCGTATCAGAACACGACCTGGCTATCTCAATGACTTTGTCTGTACATAGACTGTGGTTTTAAAAGGGGGGGAACTATGTTGTGTTCATACTTTCTTTGTTTGTTACAGCTCACAGGACGAGCATTAGGACCCTGCGGGAGCTATTCACAGTGGCTGTACTCCTGCTGGTTCATGCTGATTTGGGGACTCCATTTTGGGTTGTATAAAAGCACAGTTAAGTTAAGTTATTTTTCTCCTGGCTCAGTTTGTCAGTTATTTTACATATACACAATCAGACACTGGCATTTTCACTCTCTTCGGGGCTGTTCGTGCAAAAATTGCAGTACTCAGAAAGCAAATTGTTAAGACTTGACGGGTTTGTCGCTGCGCATCCCCCATTTTCATCGCTCCACTATTGGCGGCTGTGCCTTCAGCTGCCTAGGCCCTAAGCTCTTAAATTCCCTCCCTCAATCTCTCCGCCTCTCCTTTTAAGATGCTCCTTAACCTACCTCACCTGTCCTAATACCTCCTTGTGTGGCTCGGTGTAAAATTTTGTTTGATAATGCTCCTATGAAGTGCCTTGGCATATGTCATTATATTAAAGGTGCTATATAAATGCAAGTTGTTGCATTGTGCCAGGTCACTTACCTTACCTGAAGCTTCTAAGCTTGCCTCATTTCTGTTGTGCTCGGAACAATGGAACTATTTTCCTATGTGAGAGTTGAAGTTTTTATAAATGGCAATTAGAGGCTAGTGAACAGCTGCTGGATAGATACTCTGGGAAGTGAATCCCTGCAGAATCTCTTTAGTGAGCTTTAGAGAGGAAGAATTGTTTCTTTACAAATTTTAATGATGTTTCATACTTGGGCAAAACTAATTTAAGTTAAGAGATTTGATAAGGCAGGTGAAGAATAATTTTCTTTGCTGTTCTCTGTTGAATCTCCGTTCCATGGGTATCCTGGTAATGGCTGCTGTCTCCATTGTGTAGATTAATTAAGCTACAGTCCAACACGTTTTTATGCTGAGCTGTTTATACATTATGTGCTTGTTAATGGTGCAGATAATGCAAGTATAACTTTATATATTAAGGGGAAGCTAGATAAATACACGGGAGAAAGGAATCGCAGGTTATGCTGATGGGGTTAGTTGAAGAGGGGTGGGAGGAGGCTTGTGTGGAGCATGGACCAATTGGGCCAAATGGCCTGTTTCTGTGCTGTATATTCTATGTAGTAATATTCAGACTATTAAAGCTGTGCAGCCTCACAACCAAGAGGGGGAGGGGGCAGGGGGAACCCAAAGAAGTCAGTGTTGCTCCACTATATGTCTGCACATGCACTTTCCAGCAACATTTACTGGATAGTGATTCAGACTGGGAGCCCTGACCTTTGCTCAGGGAGTTGGAGACTGGTTTTGATCATTGGCACCATTGGTTTATGATCTGACTGAACCAGCAGTTCTAAAAACTGTAATGTTTCTGAACTATACCTACCCAGTACTTTTTCTGTTAAGAGATTGATCTTTCATACATCTGAGGAATTTGCAAGAGATACTGAAAATCTGATGATTGACTCATGTTTTAATAGGCCCCTGCAGAAAATGGTGCATGTTTATTTTTTTAAAATGCAATTGCACAGAGGCCAGAAATGTTTTGCATCTGCTTTGTTATATTGTTGTCCCAGTTCTCGATTCAGCATCAAATGAGAGAGGCATAACTATTGAGTATTATTTTAATCAACTCTTGAGACTGCAGCATTTAGCAGCTTGCTGTTAGCTTACAAGCTCCTCATTGCAGACTGATTCACTTGTCTCGTTTATCACCTGCCCCTCATAGAAAGGTTTTCTACAAAAGAACACCTTTGACTACAAATCAATCAGATAATGGTATGTTTGGAATGTGCTGGAGGTCCTGCAGGAAAAGGAGATGATGAATCCTGCTGGAAGCTTTCTCGAGCAGATTGCCAGTCATTTGGCAGAGCACCTCACTGCCATAACTCTTGAACAAGCACCAAGATGTGGCTTGGCTAGTGGGGTGAAGGGTCCTTCCTGTCAGATCGTTCATGCACACCTGATGTCTCGGCTCCACTGCGCGCTATCCACCTCGATGGCCATGGTGGGGAACAGTCTGTAATACAGCACCTTCTTGCAAAGAATGTCTGGAAGAAGGTACCAGTATTTTTTTTCTGTGTTCACCTAAGGAGCTTCATAAAACAGGACTCTGGGTCTGTTCCCAGGATGTGCATAGTAATGAAAAAAACTGTCAGGAGGCCAAGAACTCGGGGAAAGAATGTGGCCTGCCGAAATTGCTTGTTTTCCAGAACCAAGATGGTGACCAAGTGTTACAGACTGGCACACTCCGTGGTCTGGGGCTATGTGCTGGGATTTGTACAGAAGCTTGGTGCAGCTGCTGCCAAGGCCAACTGGGGAGAGGCTCTCCTGTTGTTGCCTTTTTATTTTTTTGTGTGCAGGTTATCGTTTTCAGGTATAGACCCTTCATCTCAATGCAAGACTCTTGTGTTTTAGTTCTGCTGAAGGGTCTGCGCCCCAAATATTTTACCCCTCTTCTCTCTCCAGGTGATTTATTGTGTATTTCCAGCATTTGCAGGTTTTATTTCCTGTGTTGCCTGAATGCTGAGATTGTGTTCCAGATTTGTAAACCAGCTAGTTCTGTTCATAGATCAGATTACAGACAACTGGTAGGTGTGCACACTGCCATGCCAGTGAGATTAATTAGAGGGCTACTAATTTTCATATGGTCTTATTGTCATAATTACATTATTATAGAATTCTAAAGATCCCAGAAGTGTTCCATTCATTTAATGCAGAACTTAACCTTGTGCCCAATCAAACTGGTGAGCATCATCCATTGCCTGAATGTATGTGTGCTCATAACACTATACAGCAACAACACTTGTCTAACTGAATTACTAGGCACAGCCAGATAGTATTCACCAGCTGCCAATTCACAGCCTGTATTAACCGGGAATACCGAGTATCTCGGGCGATATGACATTGCAAAGCTTGCATTCTTTTGCCAACACACTAGTAGCATAAGTAGACTGCCATGTACCTGACCTGTTAATACTGCTATTTTGCTTTGAGTCTTGACCTACAAAGCCAAACCGCTTAAGTTCCTGGGTAAGTTCACAAGGTGTAGGACCTAATACTATCTGCTGATGCTGAGTGAGCTAATCTCAGCCAGGAGAGCTGCAGGGGTGCTACAAATATTCTCGGTGATCCTGGGCCAGGAAAGGGGGTTTCTCATTCTTGATTTACTATCCAGTGATTCCTCCTGGAAAGTGCATATGTGGACATCAGATGAGAACAGGATCAGGCTCGATTGTGATGCTCTCTCTGGTTAAATAGCCGGTTAACCTTCACTATGGACTCATACGGAAGTACTTGCATGTGTACCAGACGGCTCTAGCAACCAGTGCATTATATTGCAGAAAAAGTGAGCACCTTTGGGGGGGGGACGGGGTGGGAAGAGAATTGCAATGGTGTGGAGAAAAATCAGTCATAGAATATTTTCTTCTTCACATAGACATACAGGACATGAAATTTCATACCAGTTCTGGGTAAATAAGGTAGAACCCAGTATGAAATACTGGCTGCCTGCAGCCTTAGTATAACTTAACGATACACTGCATCAAAATGTGGATTTATTTACTTTTGACTGTCTGAACATGTGGCATAAACGAGATACATGGCGAATCCATCAAACAATGACAGTCTGCTGGACGATCGCTCATAGCATTGCACACACTGAGCAAAGATCGTGTAGTGTCCAGGTGAAGGGACTTTGGAGGGTGGGGGAATAATTGAACCAGGGCATGCAGATGTAATTCAGTAATACCTTCTGTTGTTATTGAATAGCTTGAGAAAACTCATGGCAGAGAAGTAAAGTTGGTTGCAGCGGTGCAGGCTGAGGAACGGAGAGGCACAAAGCTTGTGCTGCAGCACCATCACTGGCAGAAGAGTGTAGCTAAAGCGTGACAAGTTTACATAGGTAATTGCCATTATAAATCTGGATGTGAGAGTTTATAATGGAAAAAAAATTAACACAGGAAGCATGTACAGATGCAAGATTTTTTAATGTAAAGTGGAGATCCAGGATAATTGTATCATTGTTTAATAAACTCAATCTCTATATTTACATTGTTAAATTTGTCTCTTCACTCATTTTCTCTCTGTCCCGTTTAATATATTTGTATACATATTGTTTATCATTGAGGAAAGTGTGATAAACAGCACATGTGATAAACAGCTTGTCAATCTGCTGAATTGTGAGACTATCTTAAATATTCATGAGCGGTTCATATCTGAACCAGGAGTGATTCTTCATTCAAGAAATTTCATTCAGTCCCACCAGTAACTGTAATACCTTCGAAAGAGGATTAAAGTAGTAGTTTTCTCGCTCGTAAAAATACATCTCAAGAACTGCTGATTATGTTGTCAGAAAGCATCAACAGCTTAGTTCCTGTTTGTGGAGAGGGTAAGAAGTGGCGTTTCCTTTTTCAGAGAGCAAATAACTTAAGGTTTCTGGATCCTGAAGGATTTTATTTGAGTCTGAACTTGGTGATCTTACACGACTTCTGATGTGCCCAAATTAGGGGCCCGTAGGCCATATGTGGCTGTCCAGCCCGGGCAATACAGACCATGATGCTCAAGTGTTCAGTTTCTATTTACTTATTATTCAAAGATTTATCCTGTTCAAATTTTGTGGGTTGGGAAGTTTGGAAAAGGATTACAATAGATCCACTGTGTTTCAGTTTTGCCCAACAATTCTTTAGGCATTGGGCACCTTTTATTGGTATCGGCAGAGCCCAAGAAAAAATGGTCTACATTTAGTTGGACCTGGAGCAATTTCATCAGGGCTCTTTGTACAGATGTCTCATGTACCAAAGTTAGCAATTTCTGTTATTTTAAGCCTTTCATCAATAGACTGCTTATCACGCATAGTGACGTGAAACTGGTCTGGTATTTTCACTGGAAAAAGATTTCAATCAAATAGAATATATCCATCATCCTCATCATCATAGGCAGTCCCTCGGAATCAAGGAAGACTTGCTTCGACTCTTAAAATGAGTCCTTTGGTGGCTGAACAATCAAATAAGAGAACCACAGTCCCTGTCACAAAGTGGGACAGATAGTCGTTGAGGGTAAGGAGGGTGGGACAGGTTGCCGCACACGCTTTCCGCTGTCTGCGCTTGATTTCTGCATGCGCTCAGCGATGAGACTCTAGGTGCTCAGTGCCCTCCCGGATGCACTCCCTCCACTTAGGGTGGTCTTTGGCCAGGGACTCACAGATGTCAGTGGGGATGTTGCACTTTATCAGGGAGGCTTTGAGGGTGTCCCTGTAACGTTTCCTCTGCCCACCTTTGGCTCGTTTGCCATGAAGGAATTATAACTATAGAATCATCGGCTCAAGTTTGCCCCCAATGTTAGAACGGCGCATCTCCGTGTGGTCCGCCGGCTTTTTAGAACAGAAACGGCGCCTATTATTTACTTTGGTATTCTCCCCTCTGTTTGGTCGATCCAGGCCCTTGGCGCAGTGCAGCAGAACGCGTGGAGGGCAGAGCCAGGTCCCGGCATGTGTAATAGCTCCAGGCCCCTGAGGCTGTGTGGGAGGGGTCCGAAGCACGCTGCTCCTCGCCCTGGCCGAATGGCTGCTAGGGCGAAGATCGGACTCTGGCCTCCTTCCTTCCCTCCATCTCCGTTTAGCTCTTTCCGCGCCCCCCCCCGCCCCCCTCCAATGTTGGCGGCAGCGGCGGGGCCCGCCCGGCATCTTGCTGGGGGTCGGCCCCGCCTGAAATCAGCGACCCAGCCCGGCTTCTATGTCCTTGGCAGGGCCCGCCCCGCCCGTTCAGCCTCCCTCTTTCTCCATCCGCCCCC
>NC_091994.1:79728148-79849283 GCF_044704955.1 Pristiophorus japonicus | reverse complement strand
ATGGAGGCATGGACTGCTTCATTATCTGAGGAATTGCAACTGGAAGTGAACACTATGCAATCATCAACAAACATCCCCACTTCTGACCTTATGATGGAAGGTCATTGATGAATCAGCTGAAAATGGTTGAGCCTCGGACACTGCTCGGAGAAACTCCTGCAGCGATGTCCTGGGGCTGAGCGGATTGGCTTCCAACAACCACAGCCATCTCTCTGGCTTCTATCATTTCTTCCAAACACCACCATTGGAAATCAACCTAATGGACGTTGATCCCCTGTGTCATTGCTCATCAGTAATGGGAACCCACAGTGCGATTTGTGATGTATTGCCCACTCGATATATTTATTGAAACTATGGGGAAATTTTAACCTAACCCACCCATCGGGAAACTGACTGGATCGGGCGCAATGCTTGTTTTACACCCTACCTGATATATTATTCTCCATTGGTCAGTAGAGAGTAATGTTGGGTGCGGTCTAAAACTGACATTCCACCCGATTCCATGAGTTCCCGCCTGGCAAGTTGGGCTAAAATAACCCATATTATTTCACATCATTTGACATAAACTAAAATGTTACGCACCTTATTTATGTGGCAAGAGTCTTCCAGTAGATTTAATGGGGTTCAAATTTCCCTGGTGATTTGTGCTGTTTTTTTGGTGCGCAAGGTATTTTTTGGCCTAAATTTAAAAATCCAAGTTTCCCCAAAGATTGTGTGCAAGCATAATTCAGTTAGTTCCAATTTTTTTTTAGTTTTTTTTTGTATCATGGGCAGTGATGTCACAATTGTGCAAGTTTGGCCAACTTACATTTCTCCTAGGATGCCTCATGTGACCACTCCCCAAAAACCTTCTGGGCACTTGAGAAAAACTAGCACACATCAAACAATTGGTGCAGAAAGATGCCATTGTTTTTTTAGGCAACATTTTGGAGGGAGTCCAGAACACACACACATACATCATGAAGCTTAAATGTTTCCAACAGAAATCGCAGAAAATGAAAGTTTCATGCAAATCTTTATCAAAAAATTTTTTTTAAATCTAAACTTAAAAGTGTTACGCCACCACAGGACGTCTCCAAAGTGGTCGGAGCATCGGCCGGCAGAATCAGTCCCTTGCTCGGACATGGGCTCGGGGTTCAGCTTGAAAAGAAGCCTGGGGGGGGGGGGGCGGGGATGTGGAAGCCGAACTGAAGGCATGAGAGAACCCTTTCAGTATTCAGCAGGCAGCATCAAATGAAGGGCGGGGAGCGGGCTGTTTCCCGATCTAAGCAGGGGAAGTGAGACAACAAAGAAGTTTGTCCTGCCTGCTGTTTTGAGCTTCTTGTGAAGGTACAATTTAATCATGGGGCAATACTGACCACGCCATACCTCGTGCAAGCCTTCTGCATGATGGTGCTGCGGAGCAGACAATTGATTCGATGTCATCACATGAGGAACCTCGGAGCACGTAGGATAAAGGGCGGGAGGCCTTACCTACATCATGTATATTGAGAAAGGCGTTCATACCTGCACCTGAGTGATGCAGACTGTCAGAAGGCTGCGTTTCCGCAAAGAAGTTGTAAGTGAGATCTGTGAGTTAGTAAAAGCAGACCTGCAACCTAGAAGCATTGGGAGGACTGCTTTGTCAGTTGAAGTGAAGGTTACAGCTGCACTTTTATTCTATGCATCTGGATCGTTCCAGGCTGCAACTGGGGATGTGTGCGCCATTTCTCAACATGTAACACATATCTTCATTCTGCAGGTGACTGCTGCACTATATGCCTGGAGGAATGATTACATAAAGTTCCCCGTGACCGCCCAGGCAATGTGTGACGGAGCTGTGGGTTTCTCCAGGATTGCTGGTTTCCCAAAGGCACAGGGCTGCATTGATTATACCTACATCATCTTGCGAGCACCTTTGGAGGATTCCGAGATGTACAGGAACAGAAAAGGCTTCCATTCCATTAATGTGCAGTTCGTGTGTGACAACATGCATCGCATCATGTCAGTTGATGCAAGATACCCTGGGAGCACCCATGATGCATTCATCCTGCGCGAGAGCGTTTTACCTGCCATGTTTCAGCAGCAGCTAGAAGTGCAGAGCTAGCTACTGAGACAAAGGGTACGGCCTTACTACCTGGCTCATGACGCCCCTACGCGTAACCCGGACGGATGCTGACCGGAATACAACATGTCACACATTGCGACGTGCAGCATAATGGAGGACCTTTTGGCATTTTGAAACAAAGTTTCCAATGCCTGGACCATTCCAGAGGCTACTTGCAATACTCCCCTGAGATTGTTGGTCAGTTCACAGTTGTGTGTTGCATGCTGCATAACTTAGCCATCATGAGGCAGCAGCAGCTGGTAGTAGAAAACCCACCTGAGGTAAGAATGGCTGATGGAGGAAGATGCAGATGACAAGGACGAGGAAGCCATGCAACTACCTGAACCC
Source organism: Pristiophorus japonicus (assembly GCF_044704955.1). Classification (NCBI taxonomy): domain Eukaryota; kingdom Metazoa; phylum Chordata; class Chondrichthyes; family Pristiophoridae; genus Pristiophorus; species Pristiophorus japonicus. The sequence goes on along the minus strand of NC_091994.1, from coordinate 79,846,849 downwards.
AGAGCACGATCGGGGAGGAGGGCGGGCTGTCGTACCCTTTAACGATTGCTTGAGTCTTGCACTAGCAGCTCATCCATGAACACTTTACTGCCTGAAGGCTCAGCGGCAACTATTCCAAATGGACCATGTTTACTGTTTGGACCTGTTCCATACTATTGTATTGTGTTAATGGAAAAAATAATGCAAATTATTTAGTTATAATTTAAAATACATTTTATTCAAAAGTTTAACAAACATTTGTTTGTACTTAATTTTAATAAGAATATTCTTTTATCAAACTTAAGTTTTCAGTTAAGATCACTGACAAACTTTTAAACTTGTAAATTTACATAACTTGCAAAAATCTTTTAATTTGAGAACCGTTACAACAGTAACAACAGCAGCAAAGAAAGGCTGCACCCATCTTTCCTCCACCTTTTTATTCTAAGACCGTCCGCTGCGTTTGGTCTTGTTGACTCCACCCCTGCCCACATGCGGTGGCGCAGCATTTTTCGGGTTAGTATCAAGCTTATTCTTTCGAACATCCATTGTAATGCGCACTTTTTGAGGGGGGCGGGCGGGGGGGAGTGGCAGCTGGTAATGTGAAAGTCCCGGCTTGGGCCTCTTCAGAGGCTGGTCTGGGGATTGGAGTGGGAGTGGCAGTTGATTCTGTCAATGGCCACGGAGTCTGGGCGTGTTCCCTTATTGCAGCAGCTACCTGCAACATTCCCTCTCTCATGTGCCCGGACAGTGTGTCAACTACCTCCAACATTTCCCCCCCCTCATGTTCACCAACAGTGTTCCCATTTCTCATGAGTGTTGTTACTTCTCCCGACAGTCCTGATACCTCATCACCCACCCCACTCATGGTGTCCACGAGTGATCGCGTAAGGTCAATGCTCTCCACACTCATTGCCATCATCTGAACCATATCTATTAGATCTTGCACCTCAGGAGAGCGCTGTCGAGCTCTCCTTCCCCTCCTCACCCTGGGTGTGGCTCGCTGCATCCCACTGGGACAAGCAGCCTCGGACAGTGGGGCCCCGAGTGTGCCTCGCTGCTCCTCGGTGGAATCCCCAGCCTCTGACTGTTGGAAACCATGGAATGTCCCAGCAACACGTACCACTCCGGAAGGGGGCTGGCACCTCGATGGGCAGCACCTGCACCTCCTCAAAAGTGAATATAACAGTGGGGGCTTCATCCATCACCTCCCCATCCCTCCCTCACCACATTCTCTTTAGAAGGTGGGATTGGAAGATGTACTCCTCTTCAGGCTCGTCCACGTCTCAATCTTCTGCATCGTCAGGGTTGGCCTCAAGCTCTTCAAAATGTAACAGAACAGACAAATGGTTAGCAGTGGAGGAAGGGGCAGAGTGGGTGGCATGAGTAGGCTCACACAGCACAGGCAACAGGCTGATTTGAAGGACCACGATGAAAACTCATTGCATCAACCGCAACGTAGCTGACGGAGACATCCCCATGAACCGAAGCATGGTTAGCCTGTGCAGTACTTAACATTTAGCAAAGCCAAACTGGAATTTGCAGGACTTACCCTCTCCCTCGAGTGTGGGCCCAGCTTGTGCAGTGGTGGTTGCTTTTCTCCAGGCAGGACCCATCAAAGCAGCGACCCTGTCTTCCAAGGCTGTCAATGGGTGCTGATTTGCCGGACCTCCTCCTGTTCGAGTTCTTTCCCTTTTGTTGTGTGCCAGCTTCCTCTGCAAAGATGAAAATATAACTTTTTTTTTTAAAGAGAGGGTGTCTGTCCGCTGATGGGACATATACAGATGGTCACATTTACAATTGCAATTTCAGTGAATAAATGAAAATATTACTTATACTAACTACTTGACCAAGGTCCTGTCACTTTTTGCACTGGCCTCCAGACCTCGGGGTGGTCACCATTGCACAGTAATTTTCTGCAAGTTTCCAGCGTTTCGTCATTTCTTTTGGTGAAACTTTTATGTGACCTCTGCTGGTGTCCAGCTCATGCTATCTGGTCTCAATTACAATAACTAGTGCCTCCACTTCATCCTGTAAGAAATTCTTGGTCGTTGAGCCGCGTTGCATATTGTATTGCAGCCCCAATTTGTCCAAAGAGAATTAAAGTTTTCACACGCAACTGGCTCTTTAAAAATGGCCGAATGCAGACCGGGAGCTGTACTGGGCATGAACGCCCATAGCAATCATGTCAAAAACGTCTTTTATTTCACGCATGTGCTAAAGGGGGGTGGGGGCATCGTTTTTTCAGCGCAGACATTAGGCTCCAGCTACAGGACAGGCTGTGCGGCGCCAATTTCAAAAATTAGAACAGGATAACTTACTATTTTTTTGGAGTAGTTGAGGCCAAAAAAAGCGGACATAACTCTGGCAATATGCCAATAAACGGCATTGGGGAAAATTGAGCCCATGATTTTGAAATGTTATTTTGAGTTACTACTCAAGAAGCATGTTTAAGGTCCAGGTAACTTTGCTATATGTTCCCTGGTGGATTTCCAATATTGGCTCAAGATGCAAGTACTTCATTCATTTGTTCATACTTCTCTACACAAACCTTTATCTTGTTTTTTGGATTCTAAAAGATATAAGGGGAGATTTTCATGGGTCTGTGCCCGGGCACAGCGAGTATTGGACAATTAGGCAGGTTGGAGTTCCCACCTGTACAGGAACCCTCCGACTTTTTGCTGTGTCCAGGCGATCCAGTGTGTGGGTTGAGTCTGTTAAAAAGAGGTGTGCATTTTGACTTTCCTGTCCTTGGATGGCTCGGGTTGCAGGCTGCAACCCGACTGAGACTAACACCAGAAGCACGGCAGGAAATAAGAGTGCAGCAGCAGGCTTGAGACCATTATGAGGAATGGCTGATTTTGTCGTAAGATTGCTTTTTGTTCTGTGTTGCATGTAAGATAATATAATTATATATTATGTAAAATAACAGTGGGACAGCAGTAAGTTAAGTGCTGTATTTAGGTACAGGGGTCTCTTAAACTGAGCCAGCTCACAGCATCAACCCTCTGTTCATTAAAAGCCAACCTCTAACACTCACCAACTCGGGGCGGGGGGTGCACAGGGGTGTGCTTGTGAGCCCGCAGATTGGTTCCGACCTTGGCTGTGTCACCATGGCAAGCACAGAGCTGAGGTTATGATCTGCACATTCCTTTGCTCCATTCCCTATTGTTATTGTGCACCTTCTGACATCAAGCAACCAAAAGCGATTGGCAGAGGCCTCCAGGGACACAGGAAGGTATACTTCCTGCTGGCTAGGGATGGCACATTGAGTGAGCAATCGGCCAAAGAAGAAAGAAATCAAATTACTCAACACTGTTCTGAGCTGGCTGATTGCAGCCTGTGTAGCAGGGGTGGTGGCAATGCTGTAACTGTCCTCAGCACTCCACGACTGGAGAGGACAGGAGGGCAAACCTCCCAGGATCCCCACTCTTGTTTGCTGTCCCTTGACCCCTACTGGAAAGCGGTCAGGTGAGGACAGGGTCAGGCTTGGATGTGATGCCTGAATAGCTTGAGGATGCTGTCTCTGCTTGCACACACACAATAGCCATTTGGGCACAAATGGGTAAAGCAAAGGATGCAAGAAGGCAATCATCCTATCCCAGAGTTCACGTGCAGATCAAAAACAAAGTAAATTGCTTTTAATGCCATCCGAGTCCCTACATAGAATGGATGCCTTATACTCATTCCCAGGTATCTTTTATGTGTTCACTGGGCTAATTCGCATCTATGTTACTTCAGTGCGTCTGTTGTGGTGATCCGGCTGCTTGCAGATGGCATGAGGGGGAGAGCTTATAATTAGCTGGGATATTTTTAATGCCGTCTGAAGTGACAGTTCCTCACAGTGCTGTGCACAAATAGGAATGTCTACAAATACATAATGTTACAAGAAAATGGCACAGACAGTCGACCAGACATTGCTTTTTATGTTAATATCACTTGACATATGTCATCATTTCTGCACGCAGTGCGATGTAGCGTTTGGTGGTGCGGAAGCCGCAGGGATTGTTACTGGTGCCACAGAACACTACAACAATGGATCAGTTCCAGATTATATGTATTTAGAATTCTACACTGCTTAACCATCCTGCTTAAATATGCAACAATGCCATTTATTCCTACTGGAAAATATAAATGTCAAAATGCTTAATTTGGTTAATTTTCATTTTCTCCTTTCTAGTCTACCCTCCTGCTTCTCATTGCCATGCACTTTTTCTGCATATGAGGGAATGTTGCAGTCACTCAACAGCTAGTCACAAGTACTGCTGTATTTATATTGCACCTCCCTCTCCTGAGGTAGCCTACAGAGTCATTAAGATTCCACCCCCTCATGAGGTGAGTTTCCAAGGGGCTTCAGAGGTGAACAATATTTGGCTGTCTCTCATGGTGATGGGCGGCACTGACAATTATTTTTTTCTGGCATGGGTAGGCTAAGAATCAGTCCGCCCGGATGGGTCAATAATAGTGTCTTGCATTGCTGGCCTTTAGGGTTAGGGTTAACCCTAACTCTTTCCCCATGCTTCAGTGTCGTCGCTTGGGCTCTGAATCTCTTCCTAGAATTATGGGCTCAATTTTCCCCAAAGCCGTTTTTTGGTGTACTTGGCCCAACTACGCCAAAAAAAAATCATCCAACTTTCCCCGTTTGAATTGTTGATTTTGTCGCCACCTAGCCTGTCCTTTAGCTTTGGTGGTGGAGGCAAAGTTCTACGCCAAAATATCGGGTTGCCAGGGTAACAAGGGACACACTGCAGGCTGAGGCTGGAAAGTGAAACATACAACACATTCTGGCCAGCTCGCAACCTGCTCAAGCACCTTGCACACTGCAGCAGCATTCCATCATTAAATGATTAGTATTTATGCCAAAAGTCTATCTTCCACCTCCCGGTGCTGCTCCTAACCCTGGCCAAAAGGCTTCCCTTCCCTCCCCTCCCAGTGCCAGTTGCCGCTGCTAGCCCTAGCTGAAGGGCCTTCCCCTCCTGGTGCCAGTTGCCGCTGCTAGCCCTAGCTGAAGGGCCTCCCTCCCCCCTGCCGGTTGCCGCACCTAACCTTGGCCGAAAGGCTTCCCCCGCCACCCCCCCCCCGTCGTCCTCCTCCCCCCGCAGCTGCTGTCCTGGCCGTGGAACTGCATCAGCTACACTGATTTTCTTACCTGCACCAATTTTGTTAACTGCCCACATACGTCGTTCTCAAAAAAATTGGAGTAAATCGAAGCTGGCCAAACTTGCTTAAATGGCCAGAATTGGCAGAGGTGGCAGGTTATGCCCCCAATGAGGTAAAAAAAATCATAGCCTAAAAAAATCCTACCTAAAATGAATTACGCTAGCGCAGAAACTTTGGGGAAACTTGGAGATTTTAATTTACTCCAAAAAAAACCGCGCAGATAATTGGGGAAAATTGAGCCCTACTATAAACCTGCCACATAAGCAACGTAGGAACTGTGGATGAAGGATGTTGAGAAGACATCAAAAAAATAAATAAATAAAATTGCAATGTGCTGAGCTGGCTGATCTTAGCCAGCTGCTCCAATTAGCCTCAATAACCCTAGAGAGAGGTTAGAAACCATAGGAACAGGCATAGGCCATTCACCTGCCTTGGTTCTGTAGCCCTTACCTATCAATCTCAGTTTTGAAATTTTCAATTGAGCCCCAGCCTCGAGATCTGTGAAGAGGTGTTTCCTGACATCACCTCTAAATTTGAAGGTTATACTACCTTGTTCTGGGCTCCCTCCACCCAGCAGAGGAAATAGTTTATCTCTCTCTCTCTCTCTCTCTACACTATCAATCCTTTAATCATCTTAAATACCCCAAATAGATTACCCCTCCTTCTATATTTAGATGATTTAGATGAGGGGATTAAATGTAGTATCTCCAAATTTGCGGATGACACTAAGTTGGGTGGCAGTGTGAGCTGCGAGGAGGATGCTGTGAGGCTGCAGAGCGACTTGGATAGGTTAGGTGAGTGGGCAAATGCATGGCAGATGAAGTATAATGTGGATAAATGTGAGGTTATCCACTTTGGTGGTAAAAACAGAGAGACAGACTATTATCTGAATGGTGACAGACTAGGAAAAGGGGAGGTGCAAAGAGACCTGGGTGTCATGGTACATCAGTCATTGAAGGTTGGCATGCAGGTGCAGCAGGCGGTTAAGAAAGCAAATGGCATGTTGGCCTTCATAGCAAGGGGATTTGAGTACAGGGGCAGGGAGGTGTTGCTACAGTTGTACAGGGCATTGGTGAGGCCACACCTGGAGTATTGTGTACAGTTTTGGTCTCCTAACCTGAGGAAGGACATTCTTGCTATTGAGGGAGTGCAGCGAAGGTTCACCAGACTGATTCCCGGGATGGCGGGACTGACCTATCAAGAAAGACTGGATCAACTGGGCTTGTATTCACTGGAGTTCAGAAGAATGAGAGGGGACCTCATAGAAACATATAAATTCTGACGGGGTTAGACAGGTTAGATGCAGGAAGAATGTTCCCAATGTTGGGGAAGTCCAGAACCAGGGGTCACAGTCTAAGGATAAGGGGTAAGCCATTTAGGACCGAGATGCGGAGGAACTTCTTCACCCAGAGAGTGGTGAACCTGTGGAATTCTCTACCACAGAAAGTTGTTGAGGCCAATTCACTAAATATATTCAAAAAGGAGTTAGATGAGGTCCTTACTGCTAGGGGGATCAAGGGGTATGGCGAGAAAGCAGGAATGGGGTACTGAAGTTGAATGTTCAGCCATGAACTCATTGAATGGCGGTGCAGGCTAGAAGGGCCGAATGGCCTACTCCTGCACCTATTTTCTATGTTTCTATATTCAAGGCAATACAAGCCTAGTCTATGCAACTCGTCCTCATAATTTAATCATTTTACAATAACAACAACTTGTATTAATATAGCGCCTTTTAACAAAGTAAAACATCTTGAGGTGCTTCACGAGCATTGTAAAACAAAATTTTACAAGGAGCCACAAAAGGAGAAATTAGGGCAGATGACCAAAAGCTTTGTCAAAGAGAGAGGTTTTAAGGAGTGTCTTAAAGGAGGAAAGAGAGATGAAGAGATTTAGGGAGGGAATTCCAGAGTTTAGGGTCTTGGCAGGTGAAGGCGCAGCCACCAATGGTTGAACAATTAAAATCGAGGATGCTCGAAGTCAGAATTAGAGGAGCGCAGATATCTCGGAGAGTTGTGGGGCTGGAGGAGATTAGAGATGGTGAGGGGTTGGAGGAGTTTGGAAACCAGGATAAGAATGTTAAAATCGAGGCATTACCTAACCCGGAGCTAATGTATGTAAGGGAGCGCAGGAATAATGGGTGAAAGGGACTTGGTGCAAGTTCGGACACGGGCAGCAGAGTCTTGGATGACCTTAAGTTTACGTAGGGTAGAATGTGGGAGGCCAGCCAGGTGTGCATTAGAATAGTCAAGTCTCGAGGTAACCAAGGCATGGATAAGGGCTTCAGCAGCAGATGAGCGGATGCAGGGGCGGATTCGGGCAATGTTACGGAGGTGGAAATAGGTGGTCTTGGTTATGGCACAGATATGTGGTCGGAAGCTCATTTCAAGGTCAAATCTGACATTAAGGTTGTGAACAATCTGTTTCAGCCTCAACAGGTGCTAGGAAGAGGAATGGAGTCGGTGGCTATGGAACGCAGTTTGTGGTGGGGACCAAAGACAATGGCTTTGGTCTTCCCAATATTTAGTTGGAGGAATTTCCTGCTCATCCAGAATTGGATGTTGGTCAAACCGTCTGACAATTTAGAGACCGAGGAGGGGTCGAGAGAAGTAGTGGTGCAGTAGAGCGGGTGTCATCAGCATACATGAGGAAATTGATGCTGTGTTTTCGGATGATCTCGCCAAGCGGCAATATGTAGATGAGAAATAGGAGGGGGCTAAGGATAGATCCTTGGGGGATGCCAGAGATAACGATATGGGAGTGGAAAGAGAAGCCATTGCAGGTGATTCTCTGGCTACAATTAGATAGATAAGAATGGAACCAGGTGAGTGCAGTCCCACCCAGCTGGATGATGATGGATCGGTGTTGAGGAGAATAGTGTGGTCAGCTGTGTTGAAGGCTGCAGACTGGTCGAGGGGGACCAGGAGAGATAATTTACACTTGTCATAGTCACATAGGATGCCATTTGTGACTTTGATGAGAGACGTTTCAGTGCTGTGGCAAGTGTAGAAATCTGATTGGAGGGATTCAAATATGGAGTTGTGGGAAAGATGGGCACGGATTTGGGAGGCGACAACACTTCAAGAATTTTGGAGAGGAATGGGAGCTTGGAGATGGGGCAGTAGTTTGCAAACAATGGCGGGGTCAAGGCTTGTTTTTTTTTGAGGGGTGATGACTGCAGATTTGAAGGAGAGGGGGTCAGTCGCTGAGGAGAGGGAACCAAATCACCTAACATGGGAGCCAGAAATGGAAGTTGGGTCAGTGGTATTCTAGTGAATCTGAACTGCACCCCATCGAAGACCAATATATCCTTCCTGAGGTGCAGTGCCCAGAACTGAACCCGGTACTCCAGATGCGGTCTAACCAGAGCTTTATACAACTGTATCATAACTTCCATCCCTTTGCATTCCAGCCCCGTTGAGATAAAAGATAACATTCCATTATCCTTTTATATTTTTGTACCTGTCCACTAGCTTTTAGTGATTTCTGTACATGGACTCCAAAATCTTTCTGCTTATCCGCAGTTCCCAGCGTCTCGCCATTTAGAAAATACTCTGATGACCTCACACTTTTCCACATTGAACTCCTCTGCCACAGAATCTATCAATGTCTCTTTGCAACTTTTTTTGCTCTCATCTATACTGCTTACTGTGCCACCTATCTTGTGTTTAAAAACCACCCAAAGTTCCTACATCTGATTGCTGGAAAGTACATGTGGTTGTCTGGTAAGGGCAGGATCACGCTCCATTGTGATGTCCCCTCCAAAAGTCAAATAGCTAACTGATGCTGACTAAACTCACAGATGAAGTGTGGGCACTTGAGCAAAGTACTGGAAAGTCCTCAATATGGAAAGTGACTGGCTTTAGTTGCTGATTTCCCTGAGGAAGCACAATTTGAAATCAGCACACTTGTGGTGTATGGAAGCGCGCCTGTGAACTCTTGTCTGCCATTCTCTGTGCCCTTATCTAAATAAGTTCTTCTCTTTCTCCCACCCACATACTTTTAAACATTCGTCACATCAATATGAGAAGTTGCGGAAGGCAGGAATTCTCCTGTTGGGCTTCCATCAATGCCTTCCACTTTACTCTTCAGTTTTCTGCTTTCCTCGCTTGGAGACTTTGACTCACCCCAAACAAGTCAGTCGGGGTGAAATCCTGCCATCACCTAACACCCAAATGCACAGCGGGAGTTTGGTAATGGGAACGCTGTCTCTCTCTTTCTCTCCCAGCCCAGGAGTGCCAAGTCTGACTGGAGCACTGTTGTTGCCCCATGTGAGCGGCTAACTCAGTACAGACTTGGGATGTAGCCTGGGATCTTCACGTTGTCAATAGCGCAGTTCCATAAATGCCAGTGCATTTACTAACTGATCCACTGGGGACATTTCAATGCAGTTCTTTAATCAGCTTCAGCGTAGTGAGGTACCTGACTGAGGTCAGGAGTTTCCTCCAATGAACGACTCTGTTTTAACTAACTTTCAAAAGTAAATCAGCTAGTGTTGTGTTGCACTAGAACTTCAGGAAAGATCATTTTGCTTCGGGGCACTGCAGCTTTGAAGTGAGACTTCTTGATAAAAACAATAAAGGAATCAACAACAGTTAGAAAGATGATGTGTACAACTATAATTAGTGCAGGGCAATGTGAGGCAGAACAATGACACAAAAACCTAATAAAAAGCACGACAACCAACTGCAAGTATTATGGTGTTGAAATTACACTGATATTGTTGCACTCTTTAAATTAGTGGAGGAGAGTTGATTTGACTGCATTAATACATTTCTAATTCTGCACAGCTTAATTCCAACCAATTTAACTGTTTTAATTTTCCTTGAAATAAAATCATCCTCTTTTTTTGCATCTGGTACTAATTCTGCACTTGGAGCGTTATCCATATTGAGATCAGCCAACATCTTAAACACTGAGATGTGTACTTTTTAATACTGAGATGTGCGTCCTTGAATACATCACAGTCTGTGGCCTCTGTAGTACAGATGGAGCCAATTTGCAAAATAGTTATATTTGGCTTTGGATGTTTTTTTCTTACAATTTGTTTGGCAGGACCATGCAATGGAACTATTCAATATTATATTGCTGTGGCACTGGGATCTCCTTCATTGCATGTTATACTAAATATAAGGCAGTGACTGCTCAACAGTTTCAAATGGGTTTTGCTCTGCGCCCATCCATATCATCAGAATATTTCACTGTGTTGAACTTTGCTTTTTGTGCATTCCCCTCTCACTGTCAAGGCCAAGGCAGTCTCCCTGTTCCTTTGTTTCCAAAAGATATCCACAACTCCAGTTCCATTCAAATGAAAAATAAATGGATATCTTTTGAAAGAATAACAATTCTGGATTGTAGGTTAAATTACATTAAACAGTGAATCGCAGGGGAGGCAGCACTTAAAGGATTAACGGTCATTTGGAAATGGATATTCTTTAAAAGGAAGATGTTTACTGTGGACTAATCCATCCTGCACTTCATGCAGGTTTCACTGGAAGTAATTTATTGACACGAAGAACGCAACGCCAGGCGCATTGATCAGCGGATGTTCCAGTGTCTTCTAGCAACAAACATGGGTCAGTAAAATACTCTCTCCATTTCCTCTTCATGGACAAATGATTTCTTTGGAGCATTTTTGTACTGACAAAGGAAAAGGTTGTGGTCGGAGGTGTGTGGTTGGTTGTGTGCGCGGTCTGCTATCAGTGGCGTATGATCGATGGTGTTTTTCTTCTTCAAGTCCAAAACAATCCCAATGATTTTGGTTAAGAAAAAGGATATAAAAAGAATTGCAAGATAAAATCAAATCTAATTTTTTTTTAAAAGGAAAAAACATCCAACTGGAAAATTTCCCCTCCACCCTGAACAGAAAAAGATAGTGATGTTATTTGTTTCTAAACATTTCTGACCTCTTCATTGACTATATTGAAGATTGTAGATGTGTTAGTAACATAGACCTTGAACGGCAAAATTAATTACAAGAAGCCGAGAAACACATGGAGTAAAGAGCTGATTGAGAAGACAAGGCTCTTGATTTTCTATTCTTTGAATCTGTCACACTAAAAAAGGAAGTTAATGAGAAATGTATTTTGCTCTATTATGGAGTAACATGCCTTTCAGTGATATTCCAGAATTATTTTTCTCAAAGGGTCGCTTACTACATTTGCATTATAAAGCCATGATGCAAATAATCTTGCTAATTACGCTCCTATTTGCAATAATATGCAGCAAAAAAGAAAGGGTGAATACTGAGTTAATGTGATATTTAGGTGCCATCAGCTTAGTTCCACTTCCGTAGCTGTAACCTTTGTCAATGCCAGACTTGGCGATTCCACTGCTTTCCTTGCTGGTTTCCAATCCTTCATCTTCCCTCCATCTTTTTTCCATTTCAAATTCCAACTTGTCTAACATGTTGCCACTTGCTTTCTGCCCTGTCTGAAGTCCTGTTCGACAGTCACTCCCATCGTCACTGATCTACACTGGCTCCCAATCCCCCAGCACATTCTATTTGAAATCCTCATCCTTGTTTATAAATCGCTGCATGACATAATCACACCGTAAAAAGAAAAGACTTGCACTTCTACAGCGCCTTTCATGACCTCTTGACGTCCAAAAGTGCTTTACAGCCAATGAAGTACTTTTGAAGTGTAGTCACCGTTCTAATGTAAAAAAAACGCAGCAGCCAACTTGCGCACAGCAAGCTCCGAAAAACAGAACTGTGATAATGACCAGATAATCTGTTTTCGTGATGTTGAATGAGGGATAAATATTGACCAGGACACCGGGGAATAACTCTCCTGCTCTACTTCAATATAGTGTCATGGGATCTTTTATGTCCATCTGAGAGGGCAAACGGGGCCTCGAAAGAAGGCACCTCTGACACTCCAGTACAGCACTTCCTCAGGACTGCACAAGAGTGTCAGCCTAGATTTTTGGAGTGAGAATTGAATCCACAACCTTCTGCTTTGGCTGCGTCACGGCTGACGTCCCTAAGTCAGGAATCCTGTGCAGACCTATATTCTTTCCCAAATGCTCCATCCCTCTTACGCATCACATCCTCCTGAAACTTCTTCCTAGCAGCAAACTCTTCAGCCGCCTGGATCCCACACTCCGCAACTCTTTCCCTAAATGACTGATTCTGAACTGTTAAGAACCTTCCTGTAATGCATCTGTTTGCCCAAAACTTTGGCCGCCCCTCCTAATCTCTCTCTCTCTCCGTCTCGGTGTCTATTTTCTTTACGCCTATCTTTAATGGGCCTTGAGACATTTTTTTACGTTAAAAGCGCTATATAAATTTAAGTTCTAATTTGTTTTGATAAAAATTACTTCCCTTGCTGAGCTGAAGGTGATTCTTTTAAGGTGATGGATTGCCATATTATACTCTGCTCCCCTGTGGTATATTGGTGAGAAATAGAAATGTAATTACTAAATATTAAAGTTTTGAGCTGCCCTGTTGACTGAAGTGAAGTCTTCTAAGAATCGTGCAGAGTAAGAAGGTAGCGTGTTCTGTATGATGCTAAAATTGGCTGCAGCTCCTATTGGTTATGGAAGGAAGATGTGCCTGGATTTCTGCTCCTCAGAGTTGTATTGTGAACCCTACAAGTGAGCTGAGGATATGGGATCTACTGTGATTTCCTCCATTGATGGATGTCGAGGCTTATACATGAATAATGGCCAGTTGGGAAAGGTACTGGAGTGTCATCATGCCTCCCCACCCACCGCTGCCCCAGTGAGGAAGTTGACGTTTTCAGGAGTGAAGTGTTATATTTGTTTTTACATGTCCATGGTGTATTTTTTTCATAGCTTTTGTATTTTTCCATACTGAAATTACTAATTTGACTGCTGTCCATCGGAAGGAAATGAGCACAAGTGTGTTATGTTTCCCAATGTGCGTCTGAAATTCTGTGCCGATTATTGCTCATGTTGAACTTTCTTTCCTATGGTGATGACGAGCCCAGTCAGCGGACCCATAAGTTGGACCAAGAAAGTCTGTATTGACAGATTTTTGGATTCAGCTGAAATCCATTTGAAGAGCACGTTGCTTTTACAAGTAATCCTGAAAGGCATCATTTTAGCTTTAAGACATAAGCTGAGTCTATTGATCATTTTCTGCAGACCGTTTTAATAACTTCTGTCAGCATTTTAATCTGTCACATTACACATGGGTCCCACGAGAACACAATTATTGTTGTGTTCCTCTGGCATGGAATGCTTTTGTTCAGGGAGGAGGGAAATTAAAATGGCAGTAATAAAATGGTGATGTAAATTCATAATACGTTTCTGATTGGATACCAGCAACAAACCAATGTTGCTTGTAGAGCAGTGACCTCAATGAAGCCTAGGGGCCATTTGTGGCCTTGCTCCCCGACACCAGTAGCTCTCGGCAAACCTGTTCACATTCATGGCTAAGAAATGTCATCTGAGAACTGCTATTCAGCCTGCTCTCTTTATCATGATCACAAATGAGGAAATGCAAAGGAATGCTATTTTCCATTGGACCATTTTCCATACCTCGGGAGCCTACAGCCTACTATCAGCAAGAGCAGACATCGATGACTAGGTCCAACACTCCAATGTGCCAGCGTCACCTGAGGAAGAGAGTGTTTGAAGACCAGGACCTCATCTGGCACCAAGCTTATAGTCTACAGGGCAGCAGTGATGCCCACCCTCCTATATTGCTCAGAGACGTGGACCATATACAGTAGACACCTCAAAGCGCTGGAGAAATACCACCAGCGCTGCCTCTGCAAGATCCTGCAAATTCACTGGGAGGATAGACGCATCAATGTCAGTGTTCTCGCTCAGGCCAGCATCGAAGCACTGACCACACTTGACCAGCTCCGTTGGGCGGGCCACATCGTCCGCATGCCCGACACGAGACTCCCAAAGCAAGCGCTCTACTCAGAACTCCTACACGGCAAGCGAGCCTCAGGTGGGCAAAGGAAATGTTTCAAGGACACCCTCAAAGCCTCCTTGATAAAATGCAACATCCCCACTGGCACCTGGGAATCCCTGGCCCAAGACTGCCCTAAGTGGAGGAAGAGCATCCAGGAGGGCGCTGAGCACCTCCAGTCTCGTCGCCGAGAGCATGCAGAAATCAAGTGCAGACAGCGGAAGGAGTGTGCGGCAAACCAGACTCCCCACCCACCTTTTCCTTCAACCACTGTCTGTTCCACCTGTGACAGAGACACTAATTCCTGTATTGGACTGTACAGTCACCTGAGAACTCACTTTTAGAGTGGAAGCAAGTCTTCCTCGATTTCGAAGGACTTCCTATGATGATATTTGGAAGTAGGCCATCTCAACATTCACTGAGCAATACATGAATCTGTCAATCACCGATAAGGCCATCTCTGACCACTTCCTCGTATCACTCTACACCCACATCCCCTATCCCCCTCCCAAACCTGACTTCTTTCTGTGTCTGCCCTTGGGGGAAAAAAAACTCTCCCAACTCTTTTGCAACTGCATTTACGAAATTCCAACTGTGTAGCCTTTGGCCTTCCATTCACCGTGACAATTCTGCAGTGACCGATCTGCTCAACCACCACCTTTGATGCCCTAATCCCTATTAAAATAATTATACTCTCCCACCCTGGCTGTTCCGCCTTGTACAAACCTCATCTTCACTCCCTTAAGTCCAAGAGACGCAGACTTGAATAGATATGCAGACAACTGGTTTAGCCATTCGCTGCCAGATCTGGATGGACCACATAAAGTATTATTGGGTTCTGCTCTCGTCTGCCAAAATTGCTCACTATTCCAGAATCATTCTTGAATGCAAAGATAAACCCCGGCTTCTATTCTCCACTGCTAACCGTCTTCTTAAACCCCTTTTCCCCTGACTACTCCACCCTCACCTCCTGCAACAAGTGTGAGAAGCTCATGGACGACTTTGTCTCTAAGATTGAGACCATCCGTTCAGCTATCGCTGTCTCTCCCCGTTTTTCCCCTAGCCCACCAGGCCTAACTTTCTCTCGGGTTCCCTCCCCAAGCCCTGACCTCACATCTTTCTCCAGTTTCTCTCCGATCTCCCCTCATGACTTCTCCACGCTCATCTTGTACATCAGACCCACTTCCTGCTTCCTCGACTCTATTCCCATTAAACTGCTGACCACCTAACTTGCTTTTCTGGCTCCCATGTTAGCAGATATTGTTAATGGTTCTCTTCCCCTTCTCCCTTACATTTGCTGTCATCACACCTTGCCTCAAAAAAACAACCCTTGACCCCTCCGTCCTTGCAAACTACCACCCCACTGGCAACACCGTGTTTATTGCTCATCACAAGTTTAAAGAACATAATGGCCTTTGCTGCATTTAATGTCCAATATCAACATACCAATCACCCCACTTTCCCACCATATTTTTTATTCATTCATTCAATCACGGGATGTGGGCGTAGCTGACAAAGGCCAGCATTTATAGCCCGTCCCTAATTGCACTTCTTTGTCCAGAAATGCATGTACTCGCCGTTTGAACCCCTTTACACTGCTTCAATAACTTCCCATTGTGAATTCTTGCTCCTAACTTCCTCACTTCTGAATTCTCCCCCTGGCGTTTGAGTGTTTTGCCATGGTGAGCAATTTGACTGGATCACTTTTGTTGTTTTACTTCATATGCATCACCTTCCTTGAGATTTGCTGTTCTTTAATCTTGCAATATAATTTAATTGTAGAATTGGCAGTGACTGCTGCTACTTCCTGTTGTCTCTTCAACCATCCCATCACACTCCAGTAAATGTTGGATTCCAGATCACTTCATCACACCAATAGTGTTTCCACAAACTCCTACAATTCACACTTATTTCCATCTCACATTTAGTTACTTCCACCTCACACTTGCTTCCATCTCACACTTGGGTTTCCACAGGCAATAATTATTCACACAAATGCTAATTGAACTGATAAGCTTTGCACAGACAGTATCAATGTATTAAGAGCATTGCCTCAGCTGTGTCTCTGGTACAGTTTCTCAGCTTCTCTCTCTGACTTGTAGTGTTGCTGTTCAGTCACTGTTTTCATTCCAGCCCCCATACTTTGTGGGCTAGTTCACTAATCTGTATAAAGTGTTAACTCTTTGTACAGGCACTCTCAGCTCACTCTTATAATTGTGGTGGTTCCTCTTGCTTGCTTCTCAACATAGCATGTCTTCCCTGTCTTTGTCTCCGCCCCCTTTGGTCACCATCTCACCTGCTCCAATATGCTATTCAGTAGTTTCCCAGTGTGTGGGACTGCTGTTTTTCTGTGGAATTGATGTTAAAATTAAAATGGCATTCTGTTGCTTAAAATTTTCTCCTGAATCTGTTGGACTCTGATATTTGAAAGATATTTTCCCCTCCATATTCCAGCTTGTCTAGGTGTTCTTTCATTCAGGACTCGACTGATGGAGGAATTTTCCAAGTTCACACTGCCAACAAGGAGCTTCGCCTACCTGGACATATATTGGGCAATAGGGAAGGTTGGCTCAGTTACTGGTACCCTCATCATTGGGTGAAACAGTTTTGAATTTGAGCCCCATACCCAAACTTGGTTTATAAACTAGGCTGACACTCCAGTACAGTACTGAGGGACTGCACACTGGAGTGTTTTTTAAATTATTTGTTCTTGAGATCTGGGCGACACTGGCAATGCAGTATTTATTTCCCAACCCTAATTGTTTGAGGGCATTAAGGGTCAATTATGTAACCTGGGTTTGGAGTCCTATGTTAACCAGACTGGTTAGGGGTAGCAGGTTCCCTTCCCAAGGACCTGAGTTGAACTAGTTGTGTTTTTTATATAGCAATCTAGCAGCTTTCATTGTCATTTTCTGGTGCTAACCCATAAATTACCAGATTTATTTCCTGGTATTTGAAATTGCAGTCTCTGATTTCCTAGTCCAGTAGTATAACCATTGGGCTACTGTACCCAGATGTGATAACATCCACCTGATCAGGCCAATGTAACTTATCATTCCAAAAAAAAAGCAGGGAGTTTTCCTGGTGTCATAGCCAACATTCCTCCCTCAACCCACAAAATAGATTTGTCACATTGTATTTAATATGTCCTTACTATACAGTATAAATGCACACGAGGCCCATATTTGAGAGGAGGTCACTGTGACCAGTAACCTTTATTAGCCAGCACTGAAGTGATGAAGGTGGGTGGAGCTTCCCCTTTTATACCTGAAAGTCCAGATTAGGAGTATCTCCCACAAGTTCACCACCTAGTGGTCAGTGTTCTCACGGTGTACAACTTGGGTCAGTTAAAACATGGATTACAATGACAGTTGAATACATGACATCACCTCCCCCCAAAGTCTTATTGGGATCACAGGTTATGTCTCTCTGGTGGTTTACACTCCCTTGTAGAGCGCCTGAGTTGGGGCTCCGGTTGTTGGGCGCTGGCCTGAGTGTCTGCTGTTTGCAGTGCCTCAGGCCTGTCCGGACTGCCCACAGTGACTGGGCTCTCCTTCACTTGGTTCCGGTGTTCGGTCACCTGTGGTGGAGTGAACTCTACATCGTGTTCTTAGTCTGCTTCTTCTATGGGGTTGCTGAACCTCCTTTTTGTTTGATCCACGTGTTTGCGGCAGATTTGTCCATTGGTGAGCTTAACTACCAGAATCCTATTCCCCTCTTTAGCAATCACAATGCCTGCGAGCCATTTGGGCCCTGCAGAGTAGTTGAGGACAAAGACAGGGTCATTGACATCAATACATCACACCCTCACATTCCCGACATGGTAGTCACATTGTGACTGGCGCCTGCTTTCAACAATTTCTTTCATGGTGGGGTGTATAAGGGATAACCTGGTTTTGAGTGTTCTTTTCATTAGTAGCTCTGTGGGTGGAACCCCTGTGAGCGAGTGTGGTTGGGATCTATTGGCCAACAAGAGGCATGATAAGCGGCTTTGTAGGGAACCCCTTTGGATTCTGAGCATCCCCTGTTTGATTATCTGCACTGCTCGTTCCGCCTGACCGTTTGAGGTCGGCTTGAACGGTGTCGTTCTGACATGGTTGATATCATTTCCTGCCATGAAGTCCTGGAATTCAATGCTTGTAAAGCACGGGCCATTGTCGCTGACCAAGACGTCCGGTAGACCATGGGCGGCGAACATTGCCCGTAGACTTTCTACTGTGGCAGAGGATGTGCTTGAATTGAGAATGTCACACTCGATCCATTTGGAGTAGGTGTCGACTACAACCAAAAACATTTTTCCCATGAAAGGACCTGAGTAGTCCACATGGATACGTGACCATGGCTTGGCGGGCCAGCACCAGGGATAAGGGGGGGCTTCCCTGGGTGCATTGCCCAGCTGAGCACAGGTGTTGCATCTGCGAACACAAAGTTCCAGATCTGCATCTATCCCTGACCACCAAACGTGTGACCTGGCAATTGCCTTCATCATGACAATGTCTGGATGCTCATTGTGGAGTTCTCTGATGAACATCTCTCTGCCCATCTGAGGCATAACTACTCGGTTTCCCCATAGTAGGCAATCGGCCTGAATCGAGAGTTCATCCTTGCGCCTGTGAAATGTTTGAATTCCTCAGGGCATGCCCCGTACGTGGCTGCCCAGTCCCCATTCAGGACACATTTCTTGACTAGAGACAGTAGCGGGTCTCTCTTTGTCCAGACTTTGATCTGATGGGCTGTCACGGATGAGCCTTCACTTTCGAAAGCTTCAACAACCATGACCATCTCAGCAGCATGCTCGGTTGCCCCCTCGGTGGTGGCCACTGGGAGCCTGCTGAGTGCATCAGTGCAGTTTTCAGTGACCGGTCTGTGCCGAATTGTATAGCCATAGGCGGCTAACGTGAATGCCCACCTCTGTATGCGGGCCAATGCATTTGTATTTATGGCCTTGTTGTCGGCCAAAAGGGACATTAGGGGTTTGTGATCTGTCTCCAGCTCAAATTTCCTGCCAAACGGGTACTAGTGCATTTTTTTTTTTTTTACAGCATATACACATGCAAGTGCTTCCTTTTCTATCATCCCGTAGCCCCGTTCTGCCTGGGACGGACTTCTGGAGGCATAAGCTACTGGCTGTTACTGACCTTTAGCATTAACGTGCTGCAACACACACCCGACCCCATAGGACGGCGCATCGCACTCAAGAAACTTGTTTTAACATGGGTCATATAGCATTAACAGATTGTTAGAGCACGAAATTTGTTATGCTCCATCAAAAGCCCTTTCCTGGCTGTCCTCGCAGACCCATTCGCGACCTTTGCATAGGAGCACGTGTAGCGGCTGTAACAGCGTGCTCAATTTGGGAAGAAAGTTACCAAAATAGTTCAGGAACCCCAGGAACGAACGCAGCTCCGTCATGTTGCGAGGTCTGGGTGCTCTCTGGATCGCTTCTGTTTTGGACGCAGTAGATCTGATCCCGTCTGCTGCTACCCTCATCCCCTGGAATTCTACCTCTGGAAATAGGAAGACGCACTTCGCCTTTTTCAGTCGCAGACCTACCCGGTACAGTCTGCATAGCAGCACCTCCAGGTTGCAGAGGTGTTCTTCAGTATCACAACCCGTGATGAAGATGTCGTCTTGAAAAACCAATGTTCTTGGAATCGACTTGAGGAGGCTTTCCATATTTCGTTGAAGGATCGCAACGGCCGAGTGAATCCCAAATGGACATCTGTTGTACTCAAACAACCCCTTGTGTGTCGTGATGGTGGTCAGCTTCTTCGATTCACTCGCCAGCTCCTGGGTCATGTAAGCTGAGGTCAGGTCCAATTTTGAAAAAAGTTTGCCACCGGATAGCATCGCAAAGAGGTCCTCCGCTCTCAGTAGTGAGTTCTGGTCTTGGAGTGACACCCAATTGATGGTGGCCTTGTAATCACCACATATCCTGACCGACTTGAGCACCGGCACAATCGGGCTCGCCCATTCACTGAATTCGACTAGCGAGATGATGCCTTCCCTCAGCAGGCGGTCCAATTCGCCTTCTATCTTTTCCCGCATCACGTACGGCACCGCTCTGGCCTTGTGGTGTACTGGCCTGGCGTCCATGTTTATGTGAATCACTACCTTGGTCCCCATGAAAGGGCCAATGCCAGGTTGAAATAGTGAGTCAAATTTGTCCAGGACCTGTGAGCATGATATTCGCTCCACAGAAGAAATTGCATTGGCATCGCCCTATTTCCAGTTCATGACAGCAAGCCAACTCTTCCCCAGCAGTGCGGGACCGTCCAGAGTGGCAACCTGTTCTCCGAATCTTTGTTGGTCACGACTACCGTGGCGCTGCCTTGCACCGGAATTATCTCCTTTGTATATGTCCGTAGCTGTGCGTCAATCGGCAATAATTTTGGCCTCCTGGCCTTGGACGCCCACAATTTGTCAAACTGTTTGATACTCATCAGTGACTGACTGGCTCCCGTGTCTAGCTCCATTGATACTGGGATGCCATTGAGGAGCACTTTCGTCATTATCGGTGGCGTCCTGGTGTAAGAACTGTATATGTGCTCCACATGAACTTGCTGAACTTCAGCTTCCAGCGATTTCCCCCAGAGTCCATTTGGCCTCGTAGGGCTTACATTGGGCCCCCGTCTTCCTCGTACATCAGCCTGGCTGCAGGCTTCCTGCACATACACGCCAAGTGACCGCTGATGTTGCAGTTTCTGCAGATATATTGCTGATACCTGCAAGCTCTGGCTGTGTGTTTGCCTCCACACCTCCAACATGAGCCGTTGTTGAAAACAAAAGGTCCATTACCAGTCGATCGTCTCTGACTGTCACTGTAACTGTCCTTAAATGCACCATTGACGGATGTTGATGGCCCCATTACTGGCCGCATTGTCCCTTGCGATGGCATGAATCGCCGTTCAGCTAGCCATTGTCTCTGTTGAATTCCCCCTTTGGGTTCGACTACATGCTCGGGCATGTCCGATTGCCCCTGTCTGCCTGGAGAACTGTGTCCCACGTTAACAATGTTGACTCCCTGTCCATTTGCTGCATTTAAACCAAGATTTTTGTCGAACATCATTCTGGTCTCTTCCTCCCCTGAGATAAATGTCTGGGCTATCAGAGCCGCTAGTTCCAAGGTCAAGTCTTTGGTCTCAATCAGTTTCCTGAAAACCCCAGCGTGCCCGATGCCCTCAATAAAAAAAAATTTCGCAACATCTCCGCTCTGCGTGCATCTGGGAACTTACATAGGCTCGCCAGTCGCCGGAGGTCTGCCATGGAGTCTGGAACGCTTTTCCCTTCTCGCCGCCGGTGCGTGTAAAACCCGTGTCTCGCCATGTGCATGCTGCTCGATGGATTAAAGTGTTCCCCGATCAACTTACTGAGCTCTTCAAAAGTCTTGTCCGCCGGCTTCTCTGGCACTAGAAGGTCCTTCATCAGGCAATACGTCCTGGATCCACAAACCGTCAGGAGATGAGCCCTGCGTTTGTCGGCCGAATCCTGTCCCAACCATTCCTTCGTAATGAAACTTTGCTGTAGTCTCTCAATAAAATCGTCCCAATCATCACCAACACAGTACCTCTCGTCTGTGCTGCTAGTGGCCATGCTCATGTGGTTTAAATCCCAGTTTCTCGTCGCCAATAATATGTCCTTACTATACAGTATAAATGCACACGAGGCCCATGCTTGAGAGACGGTCACTGTGTGACCAGTAACCTTTATTTGCCAGCACTGAAGTGATGAAGGTGGGTGGAGCTTCCCCTTTTATCCCTGAAAGTCCAGGTTAGGAGTGTCTCCCACAGGTTCACCACCTAGTGGTTAGTGTTCTCACGGTGTACAACTTAGGTCAGTTTATACATGGATTACAATGACAGCTGAATACATGACAGTATTTGTGCAACATTTTTGGCAAAAGAATGGCTGCACCATTTGCTGATGCTTAGTAACTGTGTGAAGATATCTCAAGTTTTGAGAAAGTGCCATATAAATGCGTGTATTTTTATTATTCACTCTTAACTCATTGCTCCTTTGCTGATTTAACTTGGCCGGTTCCTCCTGGACTCTCTCTGTTTGCATGGTTGGCATGTTTTTGCTTGTCCACGTGCCTTTTGTTACCCCTTTAAATATCAATTTCTGGTGCCTTTGCAAATAATGTAGCCGTGATTTAAAGCTCTCCCTTATACACTACTACTCGTAGGATATTGGGGTCATCTAATACAGGCAGTTCGGTACATTAGTCTTAATTTTCTGGAAGCCTTGCTGCTCCAATAATGGGGCACATGGTGTGCTAAGATGTACACTCTATAAACTAATTTTGTGAGCACTAAGAATTTGTAGCAGAGGCTCATGTAAAATGACAAGTCTTTAAATCTCTAAATAACCCAGGGAGGAGAGCTCAACACGTGCATCATGACCGCCCATTGTTATTTACGATTGGTTGGGGGTAATATATTAGCATGAATTGAGGATTGGCTAACTAACCGAAAACAGAGAGTCTGGATAAATCGGTCATTTTCCGGTTGACAAACTAGTGGGGTGCTGCAGGGATCGTTGCTGGGGCCTCAACTATTTACAATCTTCATTAATGACTTGGATGAAGGGACTGAGTGTAATGTAGCTAAGTTTGCTGATGACACAAAGATGGGTGGGAAAGCTAATTGTGAGGAGGACACAAAAAATCTACAAAAGGACATAGACAGGCTAAGTGAATGGGCAAAAATTTGGCAGATAGAGTATAATGTAGGAAAATGTGAGGTTATCCACTTTGGCAGAAATAATAGAAAAGCAAATTATAATTTAAATGGAGAAAAATTGCAAAGTGCTTCTGGACAAAGGGACCTGGGGTCCTTGTGCATGAATCACACAGTTAGTATGCAGGTACAGCAAGTAATCAGGAAGGCAAATGGAATGTTGGCCCTTATTGCAAGGGGGATAGAGTATAAAAGCAGAGAAGTCCTGCTACAACTGTACAGGGTATTGGTGAGGCCACACCTGGAGTATTGCGTGCAGCTTTCCTTTCTATTTAAGAAAGGATATACTTGCATTGGAGTCTGTCCACTAGGTTGATTCTGGAGATGAGGGGGTTGACTTATGAAGATAGGTTGGGTCTGTACTCAGTGGAGTTCAGAAGAATGAGTGGTGATCTTTTCGAAACACAAGATTATGAGAAGGCGGGACAAAGAAATGGCAGACCAATTGAACAAATACTTTGGTTCTGTCTTCACGAAGGAAGACACAAATAACCTTCCGGATATGCTAGGGGACCGAGGGTCTCGCGAGAAGGAGGAACTGAAGGAAATCCTTATTCGTCAGGAAATTTTATTAGGGAAATTGATGGGATTGAAGGCCGATAAATCCCCAGGGCCTGATAGTCTGCATCCCAGAGTACTTAAGGAAGTGGCCCTAGAAATAGTGGATGCATTGGTGATCATTTTCCAACAGTCTGTCGACTCTGGATCAGTTCCTATGGACTGGAGGGTAGCTAATGTAACACCACTTTTTAAAAAAGGAGAGAGAGAGAAAACGGGGAATTATAGACCGGTTAGCCTGACATCAGTAGTGGGGAAAATGTTGGAATCAATTATTAAAGATGAAATAGTAGCGCATTTGGAAAGCAGTGACAGGATCGGTCCAAGTCAGCATGGATTTATGAAAGGGAGATCATGCTTGAAAAATCTTCTAGAATATTTTGAGGATGTAACTAGTAGAGTGGACAAGGGAGAACCAGTGGATGTGGTGTATTTGGACTTTCAAAAGGCTTTTGACAAGGTCCCACACAGGAGATTGGTGTGCAAAATTAAAGCACATGGTATTTGGGGTAAAGTATTGACGTGGATAGAGAACTGGTTGGCTTTCAGGAAGCAGAGAGTCGGGATAAACTGGTCCTTTTCAGAATGGCAGGCAGTGACTAGTCGGGTGCCGCAGGGCTCAGTGCTGGGACCCCAACTATTTACAATATACATCAATGATTTGGATGAAAGAATTGAGTGTAATATCTCCAAGTTTGCAGACGACACTAAGCTGGGTGGCAGTGTGAGCTGTGAGGAGGATGCTAAATGGCTGCAGGGTGACTTGGACAGGTTAAGTGAGTGGGCAAATGCATGGCAGATGCAGTATAATGTGGATAAATGTGAGGTTATCCACTTTGGTGGCAAAAACACAAAGGCAGAATATTATCTGAATGGCGGCAGATTAGGAAAAGGGGAGGTGCAACGAGACCTGGGTGTCATGGTACATCAGTCATTGAAAGTTGGCATGCAGGTACAGCATGCGGTGAAGAAGGCAAATGGCATGTTGGCCTTCATAGCTAGGGGATTTGAGTATAGGAGTAGGGAGGTCTTACTGCAGTTGTACAGGGCCTTGGTGAGGCCTCACCTGGAATATTGTGTTCAGTTTTAATCTCCTAATCTGAGGAAGGACATTCTTGCTATTGAGGGAGTGCAGCGAAGGTTCACCAGACTGATTCCAGGATGGCTGGACTGACACGTGAAGAGAGACTGGATCGACTGGGCATGTATTCACTGGAGTTTCGAAGAATGAGAGGGGATCTCATAGAAACATATAAAATTCTGACAGGACTGGACAGGTTAGATGCAGGAAGAATATTCCCGATGTTGGGGAAGTCCAGAACCAGGGGTCACAGTCTAAGGATAAGGGGTTAAGCCATTTAGGACCGAGATGAGGAGAAACTTCTTCACTCAGAGTTGGTAACCTATGGAATTCTCGACTGCAGAGAGTTGTTGATGCCAGTTCATTTGATATATTCAAGAGGGAGTTAAATATGACCCTTAATGGCTAAAGGGATCAAGGGGTATGGAGAGAAAGTGGGAAAGGGGTACTGAGGTGAATGGTCAACCATGATTTTATTGAATAGTGGTGCAGGCTTGAAAGGCCGAATGGCCTACTCCTGCATCTATTTTCTATGTTTCTATGGATGCAGAGAGTATATTTCTACTCATAGGGGAAACTAAAATTAGGGGGCATAGTTTCAGAATAAGGGGCTGCCCATTAAAAACTGAGATGAGGAGGAATTTCTTCTGAGGGTCGTGAATCTTTGGAATTTTCTACCCCAAAGAGCTGTGGAGGCTGGGTCATTAAATATATTTAAGGTGGAGATAGACAGCTTTTTGAACGATAAGGGAGTCGTGGGTTATGGGGAGCGTTGAAGCGATGATCAAATCAGCCATGATCTTATTGAATGGCGGAGCAGGCTCGAGGGGCCAAATGGCCCACCCCTGCTCCTATTTCCTATGTTCTAAAACTGCAGATTTTCCATTTTTTTAAAAAAAAGGTTACATTAATTTCTACTAAAATAAAATTCAGCTGTATTTGAATCTCCTAGCAGCATAAACTTATCAGCAGGCAAATGCAAGAAATACATGCTACAATGCTTAATCCGTTATGTTCCACAACCCCTCTGGGGTTTGGCTGGAGACTTGCGATCTTTCGATCTCCCACCCTCCCACCCGAGAATCACAACCTTGTGCCTGCTTGAAAGCGCCAATAATTTCTGCCATTTCTTTTGTTTTCGCTGTTGTGTTGGGCCTATCCCAGCATTCCTAGAGCCGGTGAAAGCCCTCTATTAAAGCTGCAAGCCTGAAGCTTTGCACTCCTGCTATAAATGCCTGGGAGAACCTCATTTTCATCATGTCCTCTTGGGTGAGAAAATATTTACAAATTGCATAGTCAGGTGGACTGTAAAGAGAGCGAGATAAAAGTGTTGAGAGGATAAAACAGAAGTGAGAGCCCTCTGATTCAATTCTCAATCGATGTTGTGCTCACTGATCTCAGTTGGAGGCCAAGTAAGGATGCTCTATTTTCCGTCAACACTCCTGAACCATGGTCAGGAAAAAAATATATTATTCCGGGTTCCTGCTCCTGATGATCTGGGGGGTGGGGGTCGTGTATGGTACTAGAATTGTGTGTGAACAGATAATGGTGAGTTAATTGGTGCTCGTCAGACACAAAGCCAATGAACAGATGATTATAGGTGTGGGAGTGAGTGAGACCAGGAATACAGCACCCTTGACATGAGTTGCATCACATGTATGTTTACCAGCTCTAAATATTACTTTGTAATGTGCAAATAAATAAATTATTACAGGTGTAGAATCTGTTGTGATGGTTATTTTATAAAATATTTGCTTTTTAATATGCTCTAATCCAGCAACAAAAAAGCCTCCCAAAGCAGAAATTAATGGCAATCCAAGACGCTTGCAAATATTAATTTGAGTTGATGAGAGAAATTCAGAAGTGTGTACTAAGGTAGTAATCTCCATTAACATGCTGACACACAGGATTGCAGTAACTCATTGAGGTGCTAGAATAATAAAATAAACATGTGTTGTACTAATATGGCATTTTGCAAATCTTTATGTAAATGTTGTTTGTCCCATACAGCACGTTCTCTTAAAGCTTAGAGTATGTTTCGACATTTTTCTTTGTTTCTTTATAAAGCTGGGAGCTGTACCTGTGATCTGTGGGGCCAAGCGTGACCTACCCAAACCTGCATTAAAAGACAAAGACTTGGATTTATATAGCTCCTTTCACGACCACCGGACATCTCAAAGCACTTTACAGCCAAGGAAGTACTTTTGAAGTGTAGTCACTGTTGTGATGTAGGAAACGTGGCAGCCAATTTGCGCACAGCAAGCTCCCACAAACAGCAATGTGATAATGACCAGATAATCTGTTTTTATGTAGATTGAGAGATAAATATTGGCCAGGACACCGGGGATAACTCTTCTGCTCCTCTTCGAAATAGTGCCATGGGATCTTTTCCGTACACTTGAGAGAGCAGACGGGGCCTCGGTTTCAGGTCTCATCTGAAAGATGGCACCTCCGACAGTGTAGCACTCAGTACTGCACTGGAGTGTCAGCCTAGATATTTTGTGCTCACATTGCTGGAGTGACTTGAACAACCTTCTGACTCTCAGGCGAGCGTGCTATCCACTGAGCCACAGCTGCCGCATATTAGTAGCTCAAAAACTTCTAGAAATTTGCATGTAACTGATTGAGAAGCATTTACTGACACAATACAATTTTTGCAAGTATTTATTTGCCTGCAGCAGTTTGACATGCCAACTGGTGTGTGCACAGTGTTTTGAGGATTGTCTGTATATTTTGTGTATCATAAAAAGAGAAAATGTGGGAAACACTCAGCAGGTCAGGCAGCCTCTGTAGACAGAGGAAGTAAGGGTTAATGTTTCAGGTCGATGACCTTGTGTATTTGTTGTTTGATCAGCATTTTATTTTGATTGCCATAAACTTAAAAAAAACCTCTTCTGCAAAGCTAGTACTGTCCGATCACTGTTTTTCAGAGAATATTGGCAGATAGCCCCAGGGCAGTGTCAGTATGCAGCGGAGTCATGAAAATAGAACAATCTGGAAACCACTGCCTTAAGATGATTCGATGCTCTCTTGGATTGGGTCTTAAATGGCTTGTTCTGATCATCTCCTCCTGAAGCCTTTGAATTGTCCCTCAAAAAAATCTGTGACCCCTTTTTTGATTAAAGACAATTGTACAGTTTGAACAGCTAACTTGATGTGTGTGCATAAGTGTTCTGATGTGCCTCAGTATTCTTCCCCTGTCCCTTACCTACTGCTCAGTTACTGTGAAATACTATATAGTTGTCTCAATGTTTTAATCCATGATATCTTTGAATTTATCTGTACTGTATTTCTATATAATTTACTGCAGTAAATATGTATATTTCTTTCTTTTGCTCCTCTTCCCTTCCTTTTTGAAGTCACGGGCTAGGGTGTGTGTAATAGTGAAGTCTGATCGTGTCCTCACCTGTGCTTGACCAGCAGGCACCACTTGAAGGTGATCAAGTCTGAGAACTCTGACCAATTTTCCTTTTCACTAACACTTCCCCACCAGGGTTATATATCGCATCCTGACTGTCCAAGGTAAGAGTACCTTTGGCTATTTTACAGCATTGCACACCAGCAAAATAATTTTGACACTACAAATCTGAAATATTGAGTGTCCATTACACTTCAAAGCATCAAAAAGTGTAAACAAAGCTAATCATTTGTGCTGATTTTCTCTGACCCAGAACCGTAAATTTATAAGCTGCTTTCTCTGCTAATTTTCCTCATCAAATAATGAATGAACACTGAGTGGTCTTGGACTGTGTTTGTTTCATTTTAGCAATTGGACTTTGCGCCGTTAAAGGAACAGGCCAGTTTTAATCACACTTCCACCTAAGCAACAGAATCATACATTTTGTATTGCATGGTATGCAAAAGAAACATAATTATAAAACTGTAACATCTAACTTGTAGTGACTTGAAACTTACTTTTTGAAAATGGTGAATTTAATCATCTCCAGCCAGGAGAGTGGGACAGTTTAAAACACTGTCTATTCCATCATATTAATAACAAACCTAAATGAAGGGGCATGGTCCAGAAATGCTATAAATAAGTAGCAGTGGTTTATTGTAAGAGGAAGGGACTATAGAGAGAGATGAAGACATCCTTGGTGTTTAAGGCCCTGAGTTTGTGTTGGAGATAGTGTTGAAATTCTGCCTTGTTGCACAATGAGAGTCTGTAGTGCTGCTCAGTGATTTAGTAATTGGTATATTACATGGTGTTGAGATTTTTAGTTCTTAGAAAACAGAAAACAAAAAAATATGATATTTTCTAGGACTGAACATCAGTATCACTGCAGGTGCAACATCATTACATCACGTCTTCCGATTTTTTTTTTAGTTCCATACATGCATCAAATTCAATAAAGAAAAAAAGTCTGTGTGTCCAGCACAGGTTGGGGCTGGGGTGTTGAGTACTGAAGTGATGAGGGAGGGAGGGATGGGATCACGGCGGGCATTAAATGGCGGAGCAGGCTCGAGGGGCCGTATGGTCTACTTCTCCTATTTCTAAGAAATAGGAACAGAAGTAGACATACGGCCCCTCAAGCCTGCTCCGCCACTTAATACGATCATGGCTGATCCGATCGTGGACTCTGGTCCACTTCCCTGCCCGCTCCCCATAACCCCTTTATTCCCTTATCGGTTAAGAAACTGTCTATCTGTCTTAAATTTATTCAATGACCCAGCTTCCACAGCTCTCTGAGGCAGCGAATTCCACAGATTTACAACCCTCGGAGGAAATTCCTCCATCCCATTTTTAAATGGGCAGCCCCTTATTCAAAGATTATGCCCCCTAGTTCTAGTCTCCCCTATCGGTGGAAACGTCCTCTCTGCATCCACCTTGTCAAGCCCCCTCATAATCTTATTCGTTTCGATAAGATCACCTGAATTCCAATGAGTAGAGGCCCAACCTACTCAACCTTTCGTCATAAGTCAACCCCCTCATCTTTGGAATCAACCTAGTGAACCTTCTCTGAACTGCCTCCAAAGCAAGTATATCCTTTTGTAAATATGGAAATCAAAACTGTACGCAATATTCCATGTGTGGCCTCACCAATACCCTGTATAACTGTAGCAAGACTTCCCTGCTTTTATACTCCATCCTCTTTGCAATAAAGGCCAAGATTCCATTGGCTTTCCTGATCACTTGCTGTACCTGCATACTATCTGTTGTGTTTCATGCACCAGGACCCCAAGGTCCTGCTGTACTGCAGCACTTTGTAATTTATTTCCATTTAAATAATAACTTGCTCTTTGATTTTTTTTTTCTGCCAAAGTGCATAACTTCACATTTTCCAACATTTATACTCCATCTGCCAAATTTTTGCCCACTCACTTAGTTGTCTATTTTCTTTTGCAGGTTTTTTGTGTTCTCACACATTGCTTTTCCTCCCATCTTTGTATTCCATTCAACTCAAAATCAGCCTCTCTACAATCTAGAGATACTCCACCCAAGAGCTTTGGAAAAGGTGACCATGGTAGTAGCCTGTTTGAATGCAGACAGCATTGAGACCTTGACCTGAGCAGGGGAGTCAAACTATGCGCCACAGAGGTAATATGTAGGACCATAAACATCGGACAGCCATGAAATTCATCATCACCCGTGCAGTTTTCCTGTCTCTAACCACTATTGAAATTGACTAAAGATTGTTAATTTTTTTGTGTGAAACACTTTTTTTTAAATTCTAGTGCAGGCAATATATAAATAGTTTTTTTTTCTGTAGTAGGACATCTGTTAATCAGTATGAACTTGTTATTTCATAGATGTCCAGTGTAAAGGGCTCAAATTTGGCCCCTGTCGTTTTTCGGTGTACTCACCCTACTTGCTCCACTTTTCTAGGATGAGAAGTGTGCTGGAAAAAATCTTTCCTACTTTGCATGCTGTCCGGCCTCTCCCAGGTCCTCTCGTAGCATGGCCAGTCGATTTCGGGGGCAGAGCTGGGGCCCTGCACCAAAAACAGTGCTGGCAGCTCTCCACATGCACATTGGAGTGTGCGCGCATACGCAATAGCTCCTCTTCCCCGACCCACCCCCAGCGTCTCTGTGTGCGTCCCGCCCCTATCCCAGGCCGAGTGGCCTCCCGCACAGGCTGGCCCCTTGCCTTCACAGGCTGAAGATTGACCGTCTGGTTTCAGGCCGGTGGGGGGGGGATGCTGGATAGAAGGCCACAACAAGCAGGTTGGTGCGGGGCCCAGGGACGATCTGATCCCCAGACGTGTCCGATCTCTGACTCCAGATGTTGTTCTGATCCTGGAGGGTCTGATCCCCGACCCCGGGAGGTAGGGTTGTTTGTAAGGGACGGGCTGATGGTGGGTGAGCTTAGGTGGCTGGAAGAACATAAGACTTACGAGCAGGAGATACTTCTATTTTTTATTTGGATATTTTGAAAAAATTATGTCTATGTTTTGTCTCTTTACTATTTTTGTAGTTTAAGCTTCCATGAATGATTCTGTTGTATAGTAAATTAACTTTGCGATGTTTGTCATATGATGTCCTGCAGAGTTGTTTGATCCTATTTACATTCTTTAGTCAAGTCATTAAGTTCTGCTGGCCTCCGATATACCGACCTGCACTGATTTCTTAACTCTCCACAAGGGTTTTCACAAGCGACCACAAGTGGCCACGTACGCTGGCCTAAGTTAGTTTGGAGTAACTATTAGCTGTCCAAAGTGGCCTAAATGGCCAAAGCGGGTGTAGATGGCTGGTAACGCCCCCTTTTTAAAAAAAATTAAACTAAACTTAAAAAAAAAAATCCTAACTAACTCACTTACACTGGCGCAAATTGAATGTGCAAAATGTGGATTTTTAAGATACTCCAGAAAAATCAAGTTGCTCCCCAAAAAAACGGAGCAACTCCTGGCCAATTTTGAGCCCATAGAGAGGTAATTTTCTCAGCAACCAAGTGGGAAATGTAGTTCTAGGTTGCAAAGATGCAGAAACCGTGACCTATTTGGTGCATGACAATTGCCACTGTTGCGATTGCGAGATGGATACAGATGAAGAAGACCATTCTGCCTATCTTAGCTCATCTATCAGAAGGACCATACAGGTTTCCTTCACCGCATACAACAGTTTCTCAATTATTATAGTTTAAAAAATATATATTTATTAGCATATCCACTTTGTATGAAGAACCTTCTGGTATCAGTCCTCCTTGTTTGATCAGTGTCTCCTTGTCCTATTGCCTATTATCCCTTCTACTTTTTCTATACTGGTTATATACCTCTGAGTTCCCCCCCCCCCCGACCTTATTTGCCTTTTCAAAGCCCAATGCTTTCTTAGTAACTCAGTCTCTGACACCAGGATCAGCCTCATAACTGTACTGTGCAAAACCTCAATAGCTGGAAAGTCTCATGCCTCAGGGAGCAGTTCTAGACTGATAGCTTCCAAAGGCCTTGAACAGATTGTGTTTTTTAGATTAATTTGCACCTTGTATGGTCCATAATGCTGTTGAGAAGCTGATACCATTTGATGGGTTGAGTCGACAAGGCAAAAATACTTACCTTTTGAAATTGGTGCTGAGAATACAATAAAGGGCCGGTTCTTGCTGGAGTGGGGCGTCTTGCGGCATATACCGTTTGTTAGACTTTTTTTCCTGAACCCTTCAGCTCAATCTTTTTGCCCCATAACTTGCTGGAAGTGCGAGCTGATAATGGTGAGGGTAGCTGGCATCTGGGAGCTTAGTTAACAGTATGACAAACAAGCTGTCGTCCTTGGCCTCTAGCTGCCTCAGTTCTATGTTCTGGAATTGACTCCCTAAATCTCTACCTCTCTACCTCTCTTTCCTCCTTTAAGACACTTCTGAAATCCTACCTCTTTATCTGCAATAATATCCCTTTTGTGGCTCAATGTCAAATTCCTGTGAAGCATCTTGGGATGGTTTACTACGTTAAAGACGCTATATAAATACAAGTTGTTAACCAAAGGGATTTAGGATTGGGAAAGAAACAGAGGAATGAGGGAGCAGGAGGGTTGAGTTAGAGTCAAATTGGGCACAGAAAGAGAAATATAGAGGGAAAGAAAGATTGGATTAAGAGAGGGGAAAAAAGCAGAAAAGTAAGACTGAAAAATAAAATTTGACAATTTTTAAATCTCTAGCAATTGATGACATGCAGGAATGAGACTGAACTCTTCAAATTGTTCCAATTCTGAACCCGTGAGATTGAATGTCATTTCATTGGCAATTATCATGTCGTTAAAAAGGTACTTGTGCTTTTAATTACCAGACTTAACTTAATGTGGCAAATTTAACAGGCAATTAATGTGCAAATCCAGCAAGTTCATAAAAATAACGAGGAGGTTAAGGGCGAAATGCAGTTTGTACGAGTCAAACGGTATAAATCGACTGACAAGTTCTGGAGATTCACAACTCACGGCCTATCTCTTAATTCCCTGAATTTGCTGCTCAATTTACATATTAATAACAATGTGTGTCATTAACATGCTATTTTCCAGCACTATTGGCCCCAAGTTTCCACATGATTTGGGAAATCAGTACTATTTTAACTAAATACTTGTATTTTTTTCCAACTTGCTGATGAGGAAGTTCAATTTTTAAAATGTGTTCCCACCCCTCCCCCAACCAAGACTGGGATTTCTACCACCATGCTCTGAACATCCTTGCCAACCAACTCCTCACCTTTCCCTCTCCCCACACTGAGCATCCCTGCCTTTTTCCCTCACTACCAATTAGCTCCTGAATAAAACGCCCGTCACACAAATTTGTCAACACCTACATGACGATGTGAATGCTCCTGCACGTCAACACCACCATCCTCGTGTTGCCACACCCACGTCCACGCTGTCGCCACTGCTACACGCAGCAATACCTATTCATATATGTCTGTTGGTGGCATGCCATCCCTAGTTTCCCTTGAGGGTGATGAGATTCATTGTTGACGCACTGTAGTATGTGTGGTGAAGGTAGGGATTACAGGATTTCAACCAGCAACGATGAAGGAATGACAATATACAGTGTGTCCAAGTCAGGATGGTGTGTGACTTGGAGGGGAACTTGAGGTGATGGTGTCCCATGCACATGCTGCCCTTGACCTTCTAGCTGTGAAGGTTGTGGGTTTGGGAGGTGCTATTGAAGAAGTCTAGGTGAGTTGCTGCCAAGCATCCTGTAGATTGTACACACACTATGCTTGTGATAGAGGGGGTAGGTGTTTAGGCTAGTATATGAGGTACCAATCAAGCAGATTGTTTGGCCTGGATGGTGTCTAGCTGCTTGCGTGTTGTTGCAGTTGCACCCAGGAAGGCAAGTGGGGAGTATTCCATCACATTCCTGATGTGTGCCTTGTAGATGGTAAACATGCTTTGGGGAGTTTGGAGGTGAGCAAATCGCTGCACAGTACCAAATCTTGTAACATGCTCTAGTAGTCAATGTATTTATGTGCCTAGTCCAATTGAGCTTCTGTTCAATGGTGACTCCATTGTTGATGGGTGACTTGGCAATGGAATTGAATGTGAAGAGGAGGTGGTTAGATTCTCTCTTGGAGATGGTACTTGCCCATCGCAGTTGTGATGTGCATATTATTTGCCACTTAGCCCAAGCCTGGATGTTTTCCAGGTCTTGCTGCATGCGGGCATGGACTACTTTGTTATCTGAGGAATTATGAATGTAGCTGAGCACAGTGCAATCATCATAGAACAGCTCCACTTCCTCCTTATGATGTAGGGAAGATCATTGATGAAGTAGCTGAAGATGGTTGGGCCTAGGACACTGCCCTGAGGAACTCCTGCAGCAATGTCCTGGGGCTGAGATGATTGGCCTCCAACAACCATAGCCATCTTCCTTTTGAGTCAGGTATGACTCCAGCCAGTGGAGAGTTTCCCCATTGACTTCAGTTTCACTCTGGCTCCTTGATGACACACTTGGTCAAATGCTACTTTGATGTCAAATGCAGTCACTTTCGCCTCACCTCTGGAATTAATTTCTTAACTGAGCATTGGTGAGCAGGTTATTGGCGAGTAAGTGCTGTATGATAGCACTGTTTGACATCTTCTTAAATCTTTTTCTATGTTTCTATAACCTTGCTGAAGATTAGGAGTAGGTTATTCCTGAGATGAAAGGTTGTCTGATGAAGAAAGGTTGAGCAGGTTGGGCATTGGAGGTTAGAAGAATGAGAGCTGATCTTACTGAAAAGTATAAGATTCTGAGGGGGCTTGATGAGGTAGATGCAGAGAAGATGTTCCCTTCGTGGGGGAATCTAGAACTAGGGGGCATAGTTTCAGAATAAGGCGTTGCCCATTTAAAACAGAAATGAGGAGGAATTTCTTCTGAGGGTTGTGAATCTTTGGAATTCTCTACTCCAGAGAACTGTGGATGCTGGGTCATTGAATATATTTAAGGTGGAAATAAACAGATTTTTGAATGAAAAGTGAGTTGAGGGTTATGGGAATCGGGCAGTGATGTGGCGTTGAGGCCAAGATCAGGTCAGCCATGATATTGAATGGCGGAGCAGGCTTGAGGGGCCAAATGACCTCCTCCTGCTCTTATTTCTTAATTTCTGATGTTCTTGTGAAAGGCGGTAATTGGCTAGGGTGGATTTGCCCTGATTTTTGTGGAGATGGCATACCTGGGCAATTTTCCACATTGTCAGATGGATGTTGTTGCAGTTGTCGTAGAATAGCTTAGTTTGAGGTGTAGTTAGTTTTGGTGCCAGATTTTCAGCAGTACATTGAATACAAAAACAAGGAAGTCATGCCAAACCTTTACAAATCTCTGGTTAGGCCTCCGATGGAGTATTGGGTACAATACTGGGCACCACACTTTAAGAAGGATGTCAAAGCCTTGGGGAGGAAACAGACGAGCTTTTCCAGGATCTCCAGGGATGAGGGAGTTCAGTTATGTGGAGAGATTGAAGAAGCTGAAGATTGTTCTCTTTTACAACAGAGAAGGTTAGGGGGAGACCCAAGGGGTATTCAAAATTATGAGCGATTTTGATAGAGGAAGTAGTGAGAAACTATTTCCTCTGGCAAGTGGGTCAGTACCCAGAGGTCATGGATTTAAAATAATTGGCAAAAGAACTAGAGGAGAATGAGGAGAAATTTCTTCTCTCAGACTGGGCTGGATTTTCCTTTTAAATCGCCCCTGCCCGATCCTTAGCGGTGTTCCTGCGGTTTTCGGGAGCGAAGTGGAGCGGGAGGTGTGTGGCAGAGGAGGCCTATCGACACGGGAATCTTTGGCTCCCAAGTTGTGCGCATTCGCGCGGCTGTCGAGCTCAGCGCCCCCCCCTCCCAATCGAGAGGCCAGAGACTACCGGCCTGAGATCACTGTGGGGTGGGGGAGGGAAGAAAGAGGAAGAGGGTGAGATCGCTGTTGGTGGGGGGGGGGGGGGAGGGGGTGCGGGGGCGGGAGGAGTGAGATCGCTGTGGGGGGGGGGGGCGGAGGTGAGACGAATGCGAGTGAGACTAATGGGTGAGAGAGACTAAAGGAGTAAATGAGGCTTTATTAGACCATTTATATTATTGCCTAACACTAGAAAATACGACAATCCATTTTAAAAATACATCAAACTGTGGAGAACTATAAAGATCTGTGTAATATCAAACAAACCTATCAGATCTGTGTCCATACCGTCTACATAAGATCCAGTAAGACCTGCTTTTTTCAGGGCAGTATTAAGGTCTGGTGGTAAACGGATCTTAATAATAACTTCCATTTTGGGTGGTATATGGGCGGACAGTATCAAATACCACCCGGCGGTAATGACTATGGAATTTACCACTGGGCGGTAAATGGGCGATTTGAGAGGAAACTTTAGCCCAGGGTTGTTACGATCTAGGGTGCACCACCTGAAAATGTGGTGGAATCAGATTCCCTAGTAACTTTCAAAAGGCAATTGGACATGTACTTGAAGAGGATTAATTAACAGGGGAAAAAGCTGGCCTGTGGGACTGAAGTGGACAGCTCTTTCAAAGAATTAACACAGGCGCGACATGCTGAAAGGCCTCATTCTGTGTTGTAAGATTCTATCCTTTAACTGTGATATTGCTGCGGATTGTAGCCTTTGCTGTCTCCAGTACACTCAGCTGTTTCTTGATGTCACGTGGAGTGAATTGGATTGGCTAAAGACTGGTATCTGTGATGGAGGGGACCTCAGGAGGAAGCTGAGAAGGATCGTGCACTTGACATTTCTACTTCTGGGTGAAGATGGTTGAAAATGCTTCAGCTTTGTGTTTTGTACTCGTGCTGCATTCCACCATCCTCACTGATGGGGATATTCATGAAGCCTCTTTATCGATATCTACTTCTACATTTCTCTCCTACTTGCCTGCAACATCTTGTCTACAATCTTCCTGTGTATCCTTGTCAATTAACTACATAGTTAAACTGACTTTTACTAGTAACCAAGGTCATTGGTTACAGGTTCCATGCAAATATGCACATCATCATAACATTTTAGCCAGTACTCATTAACACTCCTACAATATTCTGCAATAAAAATGCTAGTTTCTGTATTCAATCACTATAAATCAGTAGCTCTGATTATGTATTGTGCAGTGCATAGCATAAAACTAGATTTCTTCTGTGACCAACACCATGGAACATTCCCTTGTACAGAAAGAAACATCCTTGTGCAATGGTGCGATTTATAACTGAATAGCTTCAATTCTTTTAGCATCGTATGATACATAGCATGATTGAGTTTCAAATTCAGATGGAGGGTGAGAAAGTTGGATCTCTATCCAGCGCACTAAGCTTAAATAAAGGAGACTATGCAGGTATGAGGATAGAGTTGGCTAAAGTGGACTGGGAAAACTGATTGAAGTGTGGGACGGTTGATGAACAGTGGTGTGCATTTAAAAAGATATTTCACAACTCTCAAGAAAAATATATTCCAGTAAGGAGGAAAGGGTGCAAGAGAAAACTTGGCGAACTAAAGAAATAAAGGACGGTATCCGATTTTAAAAACAAGGGCCTACAAAGTGGCCAAAACTAGTGGGAGGACAGAAGATTGGGAAGCTTTTAAAAGCCAACAAAGGCTTTTGATTAAGAAAGGGAAGATAGACTATGAAAGTAAACTAGCATAAAATATAAAAACAGATAATAGTTTCTATAGCTTTATAAAAAGAAAAAGAGTGGCTAAGTAAATGTTGGTCCTTTGGAGGACGAGACTGAGGAATTACTAACGGGGAACATGGAGATG
This sequence comes from Pristiophorus japonicus, assembly GCF_044704955.1. Taxonomy (NCBI): domain Eukaryota; kingdom Metazoa; phylum Chordata; class Chondrichthyes; family Pristiophoridae; genus Pristiophorus; species Pristiophorus japonicus. Next base: position 79,809,304 of record NC_091994.1, on the reverse strand, counting down.
GCAGAAACTCTAAACAAGTATTTTGTATCAATTTTTACGGTAGAGGACACTAACAATATTTTAACAGTGGATAGTCAAGGGGCTATAGGGGGGAGGAACTTAACACAATCACAATCACTAAGGAGGCGGTGCTCAGTAAGATAATGGGACTAAAGGCAGATAAATCCCCTGGACCTGATGGCTTGCATCCTAGGGTCTTAAGAGAAGTAGCAGCAGGGATTGTGGATGCATTGTTTGGTTGTAATTTACCAAAATTCCCTGAATGCTGGGGAGGTCCCAGCAGATTGGAAAACTGCATCTGTAACACCCCTATTCAAAAAAGGAGGCAGACAAAAAGCAGGAAACTATAGACCAGTAAGCCTAACAACTGTGGTTGGGAAAGTGTTGGAGTCCATTATTAAAGAAACAGGACATTTGGAAAAGCAAAATTTGGTCAAACAAAGTCAGCATAGATTTATTACATAAGAACATAAGAATTAGGAACAGGAGTAGACCATCTAGCCCCTCGAGCCTGCTCCGCCATTCAACAAGATCATGGCTGATCTGGCCGTGGACTCAGCTCCACTTACCCGCCCGCTCCCCGTAACCCTTAATTTCCTTATTGGTTAAAAATCTATCTATCTGTGATTTGAATACATTCAATGAGCTAGCCTCAACTGCTTCCTTGGGCAGAGAATTCCACAGATTCACAACACTCTGGGAGAAGAAATTCCTTCTCAACTCGGTTTTAAATTGGCTCCCCAGTATTTTGAGGCTGTGCCCCCTCGTTCTAGTCTCCCCGACCAGTGGAAACAACCTCTCTGCCTCTATCTTGTCTGTCCCTTTCATTATTTTAAATGTTTCTATAGGATCACCTCTCATCCTTCTGAACTCCAACAAGTAAAGACCCAGTCTACTCAATCATCATAAATGTAACCCCCTCATCTCCGGAATCAGCCTAGTGAATCGTCTCTGTACCCCCTCCAAAGCTAATATATCCTTCCTTAAGTAAGGTGACCAAAACTGCATGCAGTACTCCAGATGCGGCCTCACCAATACCCTGTTCAGTTGCAGCAGGACCTCCCTGCTTTTGTACTCCATCCCTCTCGCCATGAAGGCCAACATTCCATTCGCCTTCCTGATTACCTGCTGCACCTGCAAACTAACTTTTTTTGGGGATTCATACACAAGGATCCAAAAGAGTTTCATACACAAGGACCCTCAGGTCCCTCTGCACCGCAGCATGTTGTAATTTCTGCCCATTCAAATAATATTCCCTTTTACGTTTTTTCTTCCCAAGGTGGATGACCTCCCATTTTCCAACATTGTATTCCATCTGCCAAACCTTAGCCCATTCGTTTAACCTATCCAAATCTCTTTACAGCCTCTCTGTGTCCTCTACACAACCCGCTTTCCCACTAATCTTTGTGTCATCTGCAAATTTTGTTGCACTACACACTGTCCCCTCTTCCAGGTCATCTATGTATATTGTAAACAGTTGTGGTCCCAGCACCGATCCCTGTGGCACACCACTAACCACCGATTTCCAACCCGAAAAGGACCCATTTATCCCGACTCTCTGCTTTCTGTTAGCCAGCCAATTCTCTATCCATGCTAATACATTTCCTCTGACTCCGCGTACTTTTATCTTCTGCAGTAACCTTTTTGTGTGGCACCTTATCGAATGCCTTTTGGAAATCTAAATACACCACATCCATCGGTACACCTCTATCCACCAAGCTCGTTATATCCTCAAAGAATTCCAGTAAATTAGTTAAACATGATTTCCCCTTCATGAATCCATGTTGCGTCTGCTTGATTGCACTATTCCTATCTAGATGTCCCGCTATTTCTTCCTTAATGATAGCTTCAAGCATTTTCCCCACTACAGATGTTAAACTAACCGGCCTATAGTTACCTAACTTTTGTCTGCCCCCTTTTTTAAACAGAGGCGTTGTATTATCTGCTTTCCAATCCGATGGTATCTCCCCAGAGTCCAGAGAATTTTGGTAGATTATAACGAATGCATCTGCTATAACTTCCGCCATCTCTTTTAATACCCTGGGATGCATTTCATCAGGACCAGGGGACTTGTCTACCTTGAGTCCCATTAGCCTGTCCAGCACTACCCCCCCTAGTGATAGTGATTGTCTCAAGGTCCTCCCTGCCCACATTTCCATGACCAGCAATTTTTGGCATGAAGGGGAAGTCATGTTTGACAAATTTGCTGGAATTCTTTGAGGATATAACGAACAGGGTAGATAAAGGGGAACCAGTGGATGTGGTGTATTTGGACTTCTAGAAGACATTTGACAAGGTGCCACACAAAAGGTTACTGCACAAGATAAAAGTTCACTGGGTTGGGGGTAATATATTAGCATGGATAGAAGATTGGCTGACAAACCGATAGTCGGGATAAATGGTTCATTCTCTGCTTGGCAATCAATAATGTGTGGGGTGCCATAAGGATCAGTGCTGGGACCCCAACTATTTACAATCTATATTAACAACTTGGAAGAGGGGACTGCGTGTAACGAAGCCAAGTTAGCTGATGATACACAGATGGGAGGAAGGGTAATGTGTGAGGAGGACATAGACAGGCTAAGTGAATGGGCAAGAATTTGGCAGATGGAGTATAATGTTGGAAAATGTGAGGTCATGCACTTTGGCAGAAAAAAATCGAAGAGCAAGTTATTATTTAAATGGAGAAAGATTGCAAAGTGCCGCAGTGCAGCAGGACCTGGGGTTACTTGTACATGAAACACAAAAGGATAGTATGCAGGTACAGCAAGTGATCAGGAAGGCCAATGGAATCTTGGCCTTTATTGCAAAGGGGATGGAGTATAATACTAGGGAAGTCTTGTTATAGCTGTACAGGACATTGGTGAGGCCACACCTGGAATACTGCATGCAGTTTTGGTTTCCATAGTTACGAAAGGATATACTTGCTGTGGAGGCAGTTCAGAGAAGGTTCACTTTGTTGATCCTGGGGATGAGGGGGTTGTCTTATGAGGAAAGGTTGAGTAGGTTGGGCCTCTACTCATTGGAATTCAGAAGAATGAGAGGTGATTTTATCGAAACGTATAAGATTATGAGGGGGCTTAACAAAGTGGACACCGAGCGGATGTTTCCACTGGTGGGAGAGACTTGAATTTGAGGGCATGATCTTAAGATAAGGGGCCGCCCATTTAGAACCGAGAGGAGGAGAAATTTCTTAAAGGGTTGTGAATCTGGAATTCGCTGCCTCAGAGAGCTGTGGAAGCTGGGACATTAAGAAACTGTATTTCTGTCTTAAATTTATTTAAACGATGAGGGGTTATGGGGAGCGGGCAGGGAAGTGGAGCTGAGTCCATGATCAGATCAACCATGATCTTATTGAATGGCGGAACAGGCTCGAGGGGTCTTATGGCCCACTCCTGTTCCTGTTTCTTATGTTCTTGGTAGACAAAAGTAACACCACAGAAGGTTTCAAAATAAAAACATTTTTCATCATACTGTGTCTGAGCAAATCTCCTTTCTCCTCGCGCAACGCCCCCCCCGCCCCCGCCTCACCTCCCTTAAAAAAAAAGCCTATTTTTGACCTTCATAAGCTCAGATTTCTCTTCCAAATCTTACCTGAATAAAGTGACAGAAAAGTCATCTTTTTTAGTTATCTCATACTCCTGTGCACCTATGGTAGTCAGTATAGAGAATAATAATTGGTGCACTTTGCAACCTGGGAAAATGCTGAGACATGTTGGAAACGACGAGTATCCATTAGATAAAGTGAAAAGCTCCCATTTGCTGCAATAATACTGAATCACTTAATAGCCTTTTGAGAATTGAGATTAGTGAATTCAAGGGCAGTTTTATGCTGCAGTGTGTCTCAACATATTTTCTTCTTAGCTATGAGAGAGCGTCAGAGTGGAGGGAAAAAAAAGTTCATCTCATTTGCACGGGCTGGAATGAATCCAAGCATCTACACCAATATTTATCAGGAGACTCTTAGAAAGGATAGTGCTTGCTTGCTTGTCTCATCTGTCCCTCACCAAGTTTGAGCCCCAGTATTCAAGCTGAAGGAGTTTTCTAACACATTGGCACCTTCTCGATTCTGTATTTATTTGACGAGGAGAAATGACTTCCGGAAGTAACAAACCCTGCAACATTTCTGAGCAGCTTTCACCTCAAGTTGAGATCCTATGAGCTCTCTCAGGGAAATGAACTAAACACTCTTATTTTCAGGTGGCATTTGGTAGAAATGGGCCATTGTTTGTTCGCCAGCAATTGACAGCAGTTTAAACCCTTTTTGTTCTAGCCAAACATCAAATGGTGACCAGCTGCCTTTCAGCTCTGCAGGAAGTCACGAATACCACAGTTGGAAGGTTGAGTTTATTATTCAAATCCAGATTTTTTATTCCCCTTTAGGTACCCAGTATTGCTTCATCTCTCACCAAGGTTCTTTAACATCGAACTGTCAAAACTTTAACGGCTGGAGCTCATTAACGGAAAGGAGGTTTATGAAAGATGCAACATGTTGCTTGTTAAGGATAAAGTGGAACTTCACATTTACATCTGGAAAATGCCAAAAAGTTCCAATGGCATTCAACATTAATTTTGCAATGCCCAAGTATTTTAATTACATTTCTGTAGGCGGTTTATATAGTTACAAATCGAGTTAGGAGGACTGGGTAGAGGACTGTTAGACCCCTGATTTTTCACCCTTTAGACCTGGTATTGCATGGATACCGTGCCCAGTCCAGTACTAAGAAAGGCTTGGACACTAGAGACAAGTTAACTTTTCCCCAATAACTATTTTTGGCGTATTGCAAGGGTTACGCCCATTTCTTTTGGCCCCAACTACTCCCCAAAAAATAATTTGCAAGTTTCCCCATTCTATCTTTTGAAATTGGCGCCGCGCAGCCTGTCCTTTAGCTTCGGGGCTGGCGGGGGGTAGAGCCTAATGTTTGCGCCGAAAAAACGATGTTCCCTGTTTGAGCATGCGCGAAAAAAAGGACGTTTTTTAACGTGACTGCTGTGGGCACGCATGCCCAGTACAGCTCCTGGTCTGCATTTGGCCATTTTTAAAGAGCCAGTTGTGTATGAGAACTTTAGTTCTCAGTGGAAAAATAGGAGCTGCAATACAATATGCAACACGGCTCAAGAATTTTTCTCGGGGATGAAGTGGAGGCACTAGTTACTGTTACTGAGGCCAGATGGCACGAGCAGAACACCAGCAGAGGTCACACAAAAGTTTCACCAAAAGAAATGAAGAAACGCTGAAAACAACTTGCAGAAGATTACAGTGCAATGGTGACCACCCCGAGGTCTGGAGGCCAGTGCAAAAAGAAGTGACAGGACCTTGGTCAAGTAGATAATGTAGGTAATATTTTCATTTATTCACTGGAATTGCAATTGTAAATGTGACCAGCTGTATATGTCCCACCCAGCGGAAAGACATCCTCTCTAAAAAGTTATATTTTCATCTTTGCAGAGGAAGGTGGCACACAACAAAAGGGAAAGAACTCGAACAGGAGGAGGCCCGGCAAATCTGCACCCACTGACACCCTTGGAAGACAGGGTCGCTGCTTTGATGGGTACTGCCTGAAGAAAAGCAACCACCACTGCACAAGCTGGGCCCACACTCGAGGGAGAGGGTAAGTCCAGCAAATTCCACAGTCTGGCTTTGCTAAATGTTAGTACTGCGCAGGCTAGCCATGCTTCGGTTCATGGGAATGTGTCCATCAGCTACGCTTCGAATGATAGCAATGTGCTATCATTCATCATGGTCCTTCAAATGAGCCTGCTGTCTGCGCTGTGTGTGCCTACTCATGCCACCCTGCCCCCTCTTCTGCTGCTAACCATTTGTCTGTTCTGTTATATTTTGCAGAACTTGAGGCCAACCCTGATGATGCAGAAGAAGATTCAGATGCAGACGAGCCTGAAAAGGAGAACATCTTCCAATCCCACCTTCCAGACCAAGAGCATGGGGGTGAGGGGAAGGGGATGGTTGAAACCCCCACTCTTGTACTTATTCCAGAGGAGGTTCAGATGCCGCCCTTTCCTGAGTGGTACGAGTGTTGGGACATTCCATGGTTTCTCACAGTCCGAGTCTATGGGTCCCAGTGGGATGCAGCAAGCCACACCTAGGGTGAGGAAGGGAAGCAGAGCTCGACAGCGATCTAATGTGGTTCAGATGATGGCAATGAGTGCGGAGAGCATTGACCTTACGCGATCACTCCTGGACACCATCAGTAGGGTGGGCGATAAGGTATCAGGACTGTCGGGAGAAGTAACAACACTCTTGAAATGGGAACACTGTCCGGGAACATGAGGGAGGGAATGTTGTAGGTAGTTGACGCACTGTCAGGGCACATGAGTGAGGGAATGTCGAAGTTAGTTGCTGCAATAAGGGAACATGCCCAGACCTCACGGACATTGACACTCCCACTCCAGTCCCCAGACCACCCTCTGAAGAGGCCCAAGCCGGGCCTTCCACATTACTGCCTGCCCTTCTCCCCCCCCCCCCCCCCTGCAAACACACACACACACACACATCAAGAGATGCCCATTACCCGAGATGTTGGAAAGAATAAGCTTGCTCCAATCCAAGAAACGCCGTGCCACCACCTGCGGGCATGGGTGGAGTCAACAAGACTAAGTGCTGCGGACAGTCTTAGAATAAAGGTGGAGGAGAGATGGGTGCAGACTTTCTTTGCTGCTGTTGCTATTACAGTGAATTGTTACTGTTGTAACTGTTCTCAAATTAAAAATTTTATACAAGTTATGTAAATTTACAAGTTTAAAAATTTGTAAATGATCTTAATTGAAAAACTGATACAAGAATATTTTTATTTAAAGTCAAGTACAAACAAATGTTAAACTTTTGAATAAAATATATTTTCAATTATAACTGAATCATTTCCATTATTTGTTCCATTAACACAACACAACATTACGGAACAGGTCCAAACAGTAAACATGGTCCATTTGGAATAGGTGCCGCTGAGCCTTCAGGCAGTAAAGCGTTCACGGATGAGCTGCTGGCGCAAGACTCGAGATATGGTTAAAGGGGCACAACGGCCCGCCCTCCTCCGCCATCGTACTCCGGGTTCAGGTAGTTGCATGGTTTCCTTGTCCTCGTCCTCCTTCTTGTCATCTATATTTTCCTCCTCATCATCAGCCACTCTCCTCTCAGGTGGGTCTTCCACTACTAGCTGCTGCTGCCTCATGATGGCTAAGTTATGCAGCATGCAGCACACAACAGTGAACTGACCGACCATCTCAGGGGAGTATTGCAAGTTGCCTCTGGAATGGTCCAGGCATCTGAAACGCTGTTTCAAGATGCCAATGGTCCTCTATTATGCGACATGTTGTATTCCCGGTCAACTTCCGTCTGGGTTGCGCATAGGGGCATCATGAGTCAGGTGGCGAGGCCGTAGCCTTTGTCTCCCAGCAGCCAGTTCTGCTCTTCTGGCTGCTGCTGAAACATGGTAGATATAGCGCTCTTACGTAGAATGAATGCATCATGGGTGCTCCCAGGGTATCTCGCATCAACTGACATGATGCGATGTATGTCGTCACACACGAGTTGCACGTTAATGGAATGGAAGCCTTTTCTGTTCCTGTACATCTTGGAATCCTTCGAAGGTGCTCACAAGGCAGCTCTGTACCTTTGGGAAGCCAGCAATCCTGGAGAAGCCCACAGCTCTTTCACGCATTGCCTGAGCGCTCATGGGGAACTTTATGTAGTCATTCCTCTGGGCATATAATGCAGCAGTCACCTGCCAAATGCAGATGTGTGTTGCATGTTGAGTAATGGGCGCACACATCCCCAGTTGTGGCCTGAAACGATCCAGATGCATAGAATGAAAGTGCAGCTGTAACCTTCACTTCAACTGACAAAGCAGTGCTCCTGATGCTTCTAGATTGCAAGTCTACTTTTACTAACTCAGATCTCAGTTACAACTGCTTTGCGGAAACACAGACTTCTGACACAGTCTGCATAACTCAGGTGCAGGTATGAACGCCTGTCTCGATATACCAGATGTGGGTACGTGCTCTGAGAATCCTCGTGATGACGTCAAATCAATTGTCTGCTCCGCAGTACCATCATGCAGAAGGCTTACACGAGGTATGGCATTGTCAGTATTGCCCCAATGATTAAATTATACCTTTGCAAGAAGCTCAAAACAGCAGGCAGGACAAGCTTCTTTGTTGTCTCTCTCTCCCCAAGGTCGACGCCCTAGTATGGACCACACCCAAGTCAGAGCATGCGCGCAATGCGCTTGCTTAAATCTGAAAACAACTTCCCCCCTCCCCACCCCCAGGCTTCATTTGATGCTGCTTGCTGAATAGTGTAAGGGTTCTCCTGCCTTCAGTTCAGCTTCCACCTGCACCACCCCCCACTCCCCCAACCCCCACCCCCCAGGCTTCATTTGATGCATAGTTGCATAGTGTAAGGGTTCTCATCCCTTCAGTTCGGCTTCCAGACCCCCCACCCCGGGCTTCTTTTCAAGCCGAGCCCCGAGCCCATGTCCGGGCGAGGGACCGATTCTGCCGGTCGATGCTCCGACCCTCGAGCCCGGTTTGGAGACATCCGGTGGTGGCGTGACACTGTTTTAAAAAAAAAACATAAAATAAATCCAAACTTAAAAAATTGGATGAAACTTCCATTTTTTGCATTTTCAGTTGGAAAAATTTAAGCTTCATGATGTAAATTTGTGTGTTCTTGACTCCCTCCAAAACATCGCCTAAAAACAATGGTGTATTTCTGCGCCCATTTTTTGATGTGCGCTGGTTTTTCTCAAGTGCCCAGAATGTTTTTGGGGAGTGGTCACATACGGCGTCCTAGGAGAAATGTAAGTTGGCCAAACTTGCACAATTGTGAAAAACTGGCGCAGACATCAGGTGTGACACACACATATCCTAATCTAAAAAAAAATCATAACTGACTGAGTTACGCTGGCGCAGAAACTTTGGGGAAACTTGGATATTTTAATTTACGGCAAAAAAAGTGGCGCGTGCCAAAAAAATGATGCAGATAACTGGGGAAAATTGAGCCTATAATTACTAGCATGCAAATACATCTATATACTTACAAGTAGGATACACAATGAACCAAGACATCCGCCAATCCAGGGCAGTTCTTGATTAGACTTACCCCCTGAAGATGCATTGCATTCTGCATTTATACTTTTACTCCATCACATCTACTTGTAGTCATAAGATACGAGGTAACTCTAACACCATGTGCTATCCTCGTGTCTGAGAACTGACTCGAGGCAGATTTTTCCAGCTCTTCAATATATCACTTGGCTAATTTTGACGTGAGGCCCCATCTCCAATCTCTTCATCCATGTTCCAGTCTCTTGTTTTTCTTCAACTTGAGCTTCTCCCAGTACTTTTCCACTACATTTAGACTTCTTTGTTCCATGGTTAACCCCCCCCCCCCCCCGCAACCCCATTTTGCTGCTTTGTCTTGGACACTAGTCACATGGTGTTTCACCCAAGATTCTATTGTCCAAACCCAGTTCTACAGGAATGCAGTTAATTACATAGATACCAGCTACATTTGATCCTGATTTCATACCTTATCTTGCTCAATTTGTCTGCTCTGCACCGAATGTTTCCAGCTTAAAGATTGGCCTCAACCTGTCAGAATACGTGCTGTATATATTTTTTCTCTCTCCTATCTTCTCTACTTCTCTCTCGCTTTCTCTTCTCTCACTCACTGACGCTCCCTATACTAATTAACCCTTGATGCTCAATATCTATACCAAACTTACCCTGCTATAATTATACACTATCCTACAGCTGGGTTTGAATCCAGCCCAGGTGGATGAATTGAAAGTCTGATGCTGATTTCTGTGAAATTTCTACCCATTCCTGACAATAATCCAGTGACTCCTGCTGCAAAATGTGTGCAATGCCTTCCCTGGGAGAATAGGTACGTGAAGCTTGTTCTCTAGCCACGTAGATTGTGACTAGCTAATTGCATGAAGTACCTAAGGGCTCTCCACACCTGTGGAAACGTTATCTCCGCAGGAATCCATACCGAGAGGAGGGGAGAGAATCGAGAAGTTGCTTTTCTTCACAGCAATCGATGTTTAAAATGTCTAAACATTTGGAAAAGATTAATTGCACACAGGTAATTGGTAGTTTAACAAGGCTGCAAGCAGATTAAATAAAAAATGGAATGCTTAATCTGTGACAGGGTCATGCTCACTATGCGGTGGGGTTTGCAGTAAAAAGCAGTGATGTGTAAGTGTTGCCGCCTTTTATGGCAAAACGCTTCCCAAAAGGGCAATGAGTTATTTAAGAGCTGTGTAACGTACTTGCTATCTGTAGCGCCGAATGCTGTTAAATCTCTGCATAAGGCTTGAATTCTGTTGAGAGCAAAATTTGGCCCTGAATTTGCGGTCAGAGGCGTACCTCCAGAGTATGCCTCCGAACTGCTAAATATTTCCGTACTTGCTTCCTGACTCCACAGCTGCAGAGAATTCCCTTCCCAGGCCTGCATAAAGACCCACGGATCCCAAGGGTACAGACGGTTCGCAAGCATTCCTAGAATCACGCAGGCCCGGTCAACCAATCAAAAAGGGGATTCCTATGATATGGGAAATTCCATTTACGTACGGAATCCCATAAGCATATTAGAAATCCCCAAATAAATAAGAATTTACACCACTTAAATAAAAATAAGTTTCCATGTTCAAAATTAATTAAAAGACCCTTTAATTAAACATTTAAAATAAAAATCTCATCTTTTGAAATAAATTTAAACAATGGGCCAAAATTTACCTAAAGTAATTTTAAATGTATGTGTATGTTTTAATCATTTAAAAAATGTTATTTTAACATTTATTTTAACCCTTGAGCTGGTAAAAGAAGGCCTTACGCCTGCTTTTAACAGGCATAAGGGTTTCGTGGGCATTCACTGGGCAGTAGTTGGGCTCTGCGCTAGCAAAGTGATTTTTGTAGTGGATGCGGGTGATATGCCAATGCGAAACTTGACAGATCAAGTTCCAGGTTTGCGCATGCGCGGCCTTTCTGAGGACTTACGATGACGTACGCTTACGTTGTTGAAACCACTGTAATTTCAGGCCTAATATAACTGACTTTATACTCGCTTATATTTAGCACTGCACAGTGTAATTGGAGGACATGAATCTCCTACTTGCATTTCAAGAGTGAAAATAGTTCTGTGACTTTACAGGTGAGAAAGTTGTACAAGTTTGTGAAATTTTGATCTGCTTTTTTATCGCTAATGCTGCCGCTGCCCCATACACAGGATCTGCACCCTTAGAGGTAAGTGTATCAACTTCATAAGTTTCGTGTGGGATTGCTAGTAGTTGCTTGAGACCTGTGTCGGAGACTGATTGTACTAGCCTGCTTCTTACTCACTGTGAAAGAAGCTTGGGGTGCAGACCTAGTCTTCCTGAGTTGGCTGCACTCAGTGTAAGGCAAACTTTTATTCTATGATTGTAGTGTGGGCACAGGTCTTGCACGTTGGTCTTTGTGGGGCCGAGCCCATTGTACCTGCAGGGACCGGTTCCTCAGGCCAAATATAATAGCAGGAAGAAAGGCAAACTACAAAAGTTATGTGAAATATGAAAGTTCCTCAAATGGGGAATGTAATACTATTTTGTTTCGAATTGTGTCAGTTCAATGTCTGGAGCCGGTGGCACTAGTGTAGAATAAAAATGCAGCAGCCCAGAGTAAGGAGAGAAAATCATTCACAGGTGTAGCTCATATACCTCCCACTGGTAATTGCAGTACTGTGGAAGCCAGGTAATGAAAGGTCAGGTTTGACTGGTATCCTTTCCCCCCCCCACCCCCACCCCAACCCCCACAATGTTTGAATACTCTGCCAGCACTCAGTGTGGGCTCACATGTAGTGGTTGCTTGGATAAGGTAACCGAGGGCAACCGTGCCCACTGGGACCGTACCCCAGCATGAGATCACGCCTTCGGGGGGTGGGGGGAAAGAGAGGACAAGGTATATGCTAAACCTGTCTCTGAACAGCTTAGATAGCAGCAGAAATAACATTGGTGTAGCCTAATTAAGAAAGTGAATGGAATAGAAACCAAATCCTCTTCTATCATCCTGTCTAATGTCATGGCACCTGTCTCACCTGATCTCCTTTGAGGGTTGGTAAATGTAGACTTCATTAGTATAATGAGTTACTGCACACTACTAGATGAAACCGAAAAATACATATACTGTAAAGAAGTGTCCATTAAAAAATACAAAACCTGCAAACTAATTTTTAGGTTACTTGTAAAGTTATGCCTACTCTTCCCTCCTCACTCTCTCCCAAATGACAAATATCTTATTACCTTAGAGTTGCTGCTTATTCAAAGAGTTTGAAATCCCTTTAACAGAAGAATTTAACAGCTATGTTCCAACTTTAAAAAAAAAAAAATACTGACTTTACAAAATGAATGATTCCATCTTCAATCTTTGCCCTGTTTTAGAGATAACTGATTTTAAAAATTCAATAGAAGAGATCTAATTGTTTTTATACTACCATTTTGGGTTGGGCACAGGAACATCGATGTCGCATATGAGCTGATCAAATAAGTAGGCAGTGGTGGTGCAAATGTCTGAATATCTTCCCAACTTCAATCCTGTTAAGTTATCAGATCCTGGTCATTATGAGCATGATGACCAAGTGAAGGGAATCAAGGGATATGAGGATAGTGCAGGAAAGTGGAGTTGAGGTAGAAGATCTGCCATGACCTTATTGAATGGTGGAGGAGGCTCAAGGGACCGAATGGCCTACTCCTGCACCTAATTCTTATGTTCTAAAAAGTGCCAATGGATAGTTCTATAGTGCCTTATACCACTTCATACAATGAATTACATTTGAAGTGCAGTCACTTATGTAAATGCAGTAGCCATTCTGCATTAGCAATGTCATATGAACAGCAATATCCCATAAACAACAATAAAGTGAATGATCAGTTAATCTGTTCGTTTTGGCGGAGAGGTTGAGGAAGGAATATTTGTCCAAGACCCTGAGAGAATTCCTTGCTCTTCTTTGAAAAGTGCATGTGAGATCTTTAACATCCACCGGAACTGGACTTCAGTCTCATCAGAGTGATGGTACTTCTGATAACATAGCACCCCTTCAGTACCACGCCTAGATTATGAGCTCATAAGCCTGATGTGGGGCTAAAACCCACAACCTTCTGACTGAGAGCTGATTGCTACCAACTGAGTCAATTGGACATAAATATTGAAAGCGTTTCAAATCTTTGTCAATTGTGCTAAGCCCAACAAGGGGTTAAAGCTTGGCTTGTGGCTCTTTTTCAACTGCTTGATGAAACCAAAAAGATGGGATGAAAATACGTAGAAAATTCCACTATGTTCTAAATGATTCACCAAAGGGTGGGCTATACTCTAAGCTAGTGTTGTCAAATATTTAACATAGATCAAAATTATATTTTTTAAACAATCTCTTCCCCTAATTTATTGCTCACAAGCAGGCTTGGCCATTGAATGAAATGTTTATTTATGTATAATTCAATTCAGTATGATTGTGAGAAGTAAACTTCACTGGATGGTGAAGGCGGGGCGGGGGGGGGGTGGTGGGAAAGGATGTTATTTAGAATTAATTCACAGCGGAATTTAACCCCAAGATAATAACTGTTGATTCCATTTCCTTAACATGTCCAACTCAATGACTCCTCATTAGTTTCAGCTGGTTAATGCAGTGCACAACTAAAATAGTTGAACAATACCAACCAGAAAAAGCCCAGCTTTGAACACTCTGTTCTGTACTGAATTATCCAATCTGGGCAAAGGCGGTTCTCTGTATATTTTAGCAATCGGATGAGGTTACAGCGAGACTACAGGAACAACTTCATCTGTAGTACATTAGCACAACTTTCCATATAAAACATCAATCAATTAGTAAAAATATCAAACACATAATAAAGTTGAAGCATAAAGTTCCAAGTAATAACATAGGAATGTTTAAAAGCCAGAGATTAATCTATTTACTTGTCTTCCTTTGTGAAGTATACCTCGGTTACCCCAAAGAATTTGGTGCAAAGTATTGTGTGGCTAGGAATATTAATGAGGATGTGCAAAGCTGGTTTGAAAGCCGAGTCTAGGTAGAGGTTTGGCAGGTTCCCCCCTCCCCCCTCCCACCCTTGGCCTACATTAGCATATATGACTGGGATTAGAGATGTTTACATGTACTTTTAATAATATAGAACTAGATTTATTTCTTGCCATTGGCTATAGTTTCTTGTAGATGTTGTGGTTATTGAGGCAGTTTGCTGCTTCTTTCATGAATTGTGCTACTTCCTGCTATTTTCATCAGAGGGTGCGAAATTGCCCCTTTTTATAGCCCCGTTAGTGCCCTTAGCGCCCTTGGCCTCCACGCAACCGGCGATGACATCATTGTTGTGCGCGGCCATCCCTCACCGTCCCGACCCATTAATGCCCCGTGAGAGAAATTGCCCCGTGGGCCACAAGGTTGGCGCGGGCGGATGTCAACGCCAGCTTCGCGGGTCATGAAGCTGGCTGACATCCGCTCTTGGAGCGGTGCTTAAAGGGGAGGGTGCCAGTGCCCCAGGCCGCCACCTTCTTTTGTCGGCCGACTCTCAGGGCCGCCATTGTTGAGGCGACCAAGCGTGGACCGGCCCGCCATTGTACAGCCCGGCACTCTGTTTTGGGTGCCGGTCTACTAGCCTGGTCGCTCGTTGCTCTGGTGGCCATCAGAGACTGCAGAGTGTGCAGCGGCCCTCCCATTTAATCGAAGGGGAGGGACATTGAAGCACGTCAGCGCTATGCAGAGCATCCGTGTAATGACGAATATTTCGCCCCAGTAGATCCCCGGTTACCACCCCCAAAGGAAGTGGGGCAGTGGGGATTGCACGCCAATTCCTTTGAGGGGCGGTAAGCGTAATTCAGTGGCGGAGGTGGGACTTCCGTGCTGGGCGCTAAATGTCCCGGCCCCAGAAAGTTACCACCCCTAATCGGGGCATGGGGCAATTTCGTCCCCCAGATGTTTAATTTTTATATATATGGCGAGAAAGATGAAGCCTGATGGGAACCAACAAACGATAGGGATAGAGGAATGTGCATCCCTGAAATAGACCATTATGGTCCATCTAGCAGTTGCAGTGATGATTTTTGACAAATATCTTCATTTTTAAAGGGGTTCATTAAATGTTTGTGTATCTGGGGGCCTGCACAGGCAGGAGTAAAGTTTTGATAAAAATTGTACAATTCTTTAAATATTCTTTCTTGGAATACAGCCATTGTATTAACCAAAAGCAGGAAATTTGGTATTGATTTAACTTGTTCAGAAAGGATCTGGAGAGAGGAAGAATCTCTTTTTATAGCGCTCTTTGCTTACACCATGTCCAAGTGCTTTGCAGAAATGTCACCAAGCTGAAGAGAGAAAGGAACCAACTTTCTGAGGAGTCTGGCCAAAGAGAAGGGTATTAAGGAAGCTTTTTGAAAACAGGAAGTGAAGGGGGCAAGGTGGAGAGATTTTAGGAAAGAGTTCCAAAAGACAGGGGCACAGTGTAAGGAGAAGTTAAAATGCTCCTGAAGCCAATGCATTGTTTTCAGTATCTTAATCCTCATCTACTAATTATGGTGTTGCTCCACCTTATCTCTGCAGTCTCCCCTTGTCTTGCATCCAAGATGAGTCTGTGTTTCCAACTCCATTGCTTCCCCCATCAGCAACGGAGCCTTCAGTTGTCATGGCCCTGCAATCTGAAACTATCTCACTAAACTTCTCTGCCTTACTTCATCTCTTCCCACTTGCATAACTGTCTTTTAATACTACTCCTTTGACCTTGCCTTCAGCCAACTTCACAAATCTCCTCTTTGAATTCCTGGTCGGTGTCTGATTGATTAAATTTTTTTTCCCCCTTCCATTTTACTTGAAGTAACTTGGGATGTTTTACTGCATGAAAATAGTTGTATAAATGTCAGTTGTTGTACTGTTAGTTTGAATCTATGACCCTCTTGTCTTTCTAAGTTACTACCTCTTGTATTTATCTGAAAAGGAGTCAGTTGGCTCATTTCCAAACCTCACATTTCAGGGGAAGACCTTGCAGAACTTTAACTCAGAAGCTCAAATGGGTGGAATGGGATACAGGTATATGGTGGAGTCTGCACTGTCTGTGGAAGAAATTGGCCTCATGGGCCAAAGGCTTTTGTAACATGCTTTCTTTCATTTTAAAAAGTGGCCAAACTTGATACTTCACCAAGGTATTTAGTAATTCTTTGAGGAGCAATCTTCAGACTAATTTTTCATCTATTTTGAAGTTTGCACTACTTGGCTTTGATTTTCAATCAGAAAATTATGAGTTTTCACCAAAACTTGGATCAAAAAATTGTTCGGTTTCCCCAAGTATAATGATTTTAATGAAAAATTGATTACTCAATGGCTAACGTTCCATTTCAATTTACAGTTCTCAGATCTGTCAGCATTGTGTTCAGCTTCACTCAATATACCTACGTACATATAAATGATGTAATTCTAGCCAATACATCCACATGAACTAAAATGAATTTTCATTAGAATCATTTTTTCCCTGGAGGTGGATTGCTTTTGCAATGATGGTGAAGAAGCCTTTGTCCTGAGATCAATACTTTTAACACGGTTTCTTGTGGCATGAATTAACTTTTTCATCTGTCTGTCTTTGGTTACACCTAGTCATTGGACAATTGTTTTTCCCCATAGAAGGGAAAAAATGGATTTAGTCAAACAGTAAGGTCTATAAGATTTGTTGGATAAATTTCTTCTAACATGCTCATACTCTCTTCTACAAAGTGTCCGTGAATTTTTATCTTAATTTAATTGGTGACCAGAAGCCTGTTGGTAGAATTCCTATCAGATCAGATTAAAACTCTGCAGACATGCTACATCCAGTTGTGAATGGATAAAAGCTGAATTCCAGAGGTGAGCTGAGAGTGACTGCCCTTGACATCAAGGCAGCATTTGACCGAGTGTGGAACCAAGGAGCCCTAGGAAAATTAAAGTCAATGGGGATCAGGGGGAAAACTCTTCACTGGCTGGAGTCATACCTAGCACAAAGGAAGATGGTTGTGGTTGTTGGAGGCCAATCATCTAAGCCCCAGGACATTGCTGCAGGAGTTCCTCAGGGCAATGTCCTAGACCCAACCATCTTCAGTTGCTTCATCAATGACCTTCCTTCCATCATTTGGTCAGAAGTGGGGATGATTGCAATTCCTCAGATAATGAAGCAGTCCGTGCCCATATGCAGCAAGTCCTGGACATCATACATGCATGGGCTGATAAATGGCAAGTAACATTTGCGCCACACAAGTGCTAGGCAATGACCATCTCCAACTAGAGGTAGTCTAAACACCACCCCTTGACAATCAATGGCATTATCATCATTGACTCCCCCACTATCAACATCCTGGGGGTCACTATTTGATCAGAAACTTAACTGGAGCAGCCACATAAATACTGTGGCTACAAGAGCAGGTCAGAGGCTGGGTATTCTACGGCGAGTGACTCACCTTCTGACTCCCCAAAGCCTTTCCACCAATTACAAGGCAAAGTCTGGAGTGTGATGGAATACTCTCCAGTTGCCTGGATGAGTGCAACTCCAACACCACTTGAGAAGCTTGACACCATCCAGGGCAAAGCAGCCAGCTTGATCAGCACTCCATCCCCTATCTTAAACATTCACTCCCTGCACCACCGACGCACTGTGACTGCCATGTGTACGATCTACAAGATGCACTGCAGTAACTCGCCAAGGTTTCTTCAACAGCATCTCTCAAACCTGTGACCTCTACCACCTAGACGGTGAAGGGCAGCAGAGGCATAGTAACACCACCACTTCCAAGTTCTCCTCCAAATCATACACCATCCTGACTTAGAAATATATCACCTTTCCTTCATCGTCACTGGGTCAAAATCCTCAAACTCCCTCCCTAACAGCACTGTGGGAGTACCTACACCACACAGGCTGCAGCGGTTCAAGAAGGCAGCTCACCATCACCTTTTCAAGGACAATTGGGGATTGGGCAATAAATTCTGGCCTTGACAGCGATGCCCACATCACATGAATGAATCTTTTATTAAAAAAAAAACAGATGGACAATGTTGAGTTTAGTTGTGTATTATTGAATACCTTTAGGCAGCAGTGGCACAAGATACACCGTGTAACTACAGGATCACGCTGGAGAGCTCGTACAGACTTGCTGGTTTATGAGTGGTGCATGATCAACTTGAAGAGATGGTATAATCTGTACACAATTGCCTGGAATTTGCGGTCAGCGGCGAAGCAAAGGCGCGCCGCTGCCCCGAAGTAAGCTTCGCGATCTTTCATGTCGAGAAGTTCGGGTTTTCCGCATCGGGATAATGCAAGCCTGAAATAAAGATGAACAAACATTTCTTAATTTCAATTTTTATTAAAATGGACAAAATTGATACTGCACAAAATTAAAGTTCGTTTTTCAGGCCCATAACCTTTGTAACAGTTGATAGGCTGTTAAAACCCCAGTTACACCTAATCCCTATGGGCCTAACTTTTAGTGGGGAATTTAACAGTGGTCGCACTGCGGAAGAGCCCAAGTTTTCTTAAGTTACCCTGATTTGAGAGATTTCATTAATTGCTGATGGGGGGGCGGGCGGGGGCTAAAGAACAACCTGTTTTGGAGCAGTGAATGACCGACCGCAACTCCAGGATTTCGTGCTGCAAATCCCAAAGTTGCGTCAGTTAAAGTGGAATAACGCCAAAAGCTGCCAATTCACCATCCTCTGGACTGCAAATTCCAGGTCATTGTACATGTGCAGCTTGGCTGATTTGGTAGCACTCTTTCCTCTGAGCCAGAAGGTTGTTGGTTTGAGCCATACTCCAGGGATGGACCAAAAATCAAGGTTGACACTCCAATCCAGTAGAGAGTGAGTGTTGCACCCTCCAGAGAAATAGTCTCCTATCAACCCCCTGCCCCACCCGATAATTTTTGATATGTCGATTAGATCTCCTCTTAACCTTCTCTGCTAAGGGAGGGAAAGAGATACACAAATGTTCATTTTCTTTTTGTCTATGAGCAACAGATGAAAAATCTATCCTCATTAACTAAAGTTTCTCATCCCTGTTAGTATTGGCTAGCTAGCTTTAGGTGAGTTCATTCAATGATGGTAAGACAATATGTATGTATATAAGTAGCTTTTTCAAAGTTTTATCTCCCAAATAAAATGGAATACAGTACTTATAAAACCAAGCAAACTCGATTCTAGGAAATGAAGTCTAGTGAGTCTATCGAGCTCAAACCTCCTGATTTCTATCCAAAGTCTCATTTACAATTTGCCATTTTCTATACCGATCTGGACTGCATATCACCAATCTTAGGGCCCGAAATTGGAGCTAAAAGGTTTTTTTGGAGCTAAATACATTTAGGGTAATTTTGTTAGTTTTGCCAGTGGTGTAATGCCGTCCTTAAAAAAAAAAAAAGCCATTTTTTTTTTTGAGAACCATTTTTGTGACATCACTCTGAGTCAAACCCAATGATAACGTCATTTGTTGCGAGTTTCCCCAATAAGGATATTTTTAAGGATAGTGCTAAATACCACTTTTAAAAAGCTTGCCTTACCTGGTGGGATCTGATGGAAATTGGCAATAATGGGGCCATCTTGGGAAACTGAGCTAAAAGTTAAAGCTTTAGGAGGGAACAAAACCTATATTTTATGCAGGAATTATAAATACTCTCTATTCTGTGTCTTCAGCTGGTCCATGCCAACAGAGGCAGCGTTACGATGTAAAGCCTAGGAAACCTATAAGTGATTATTTCATCCTTTGTTGAATAAGAATGGGAAAGAATGTTCTCCATTACAGAACCTCCGATTTCTCTCTCCTATGCCCGTATTTGGCGTGATCCTATTTCTAGCCCAAGGAACTAGACCCGACCTGGGATGCAACACCACCACCGGCAGCAGGGAGATAAAGTGCAGCAGCCCAAGGAACCAGCGTGACATCCGAGATTCTGCTGCTCACACCGAGCCAGTTCTAATGGGCAGCTTCGGTTTTAACTTACTTTTAATTCAAAATTCGGAGATGGGTGAAATCAGCCACTCCTTCCAAAATCATTCCTGTTGCATAGGTAGTTTGTCTGTATCTAAACTTTACGATTATGATATGTTTCTGTAACACGATGGCCAAAATCTCTACTGAGTTGCAATTGTGCCTTGCATTACCCTGGAAATCTAAACGCTTCAAGTGTTGGGCATGCGCAGAACGAGCATTATTTTTAAGGCGAAAAAATTTAGCTCCGTCCTTAAACGGAGGTATTTATGTGCTACGTCAAATTTTGGCGAAACTTCGGCCTTATTTTTTTGGTGTTATTTCGGCCTAAAAAAACGTCTAGCAATTGGAAATAATGCCAAAAAACTGAGCTATTTTACAATGTGGAAAGTCTGGCCCTAAATGTCCTTATAAAATATGTAATTACCCCTCTAAACTAACTTATCCTCTGTTTTTGCGTTGTCTGCAAATTTTGATAAGCTTCCTCCACCTGTCCGGATCATATAATTTGAAAAAAGCAATGGTCCCAGTGCAGGGACCATCATTGTTGACATCTGTAGTTTGAAAAACATCCATTAACCATTACACTCTCCTGATGTCCTTTAGCCATGCTGCTATATTCACTTAGTATCATGCATCTTGATTTTATCGATTAGCCTAATAGTGTGGGACAAGGCCATGTAGTGATTGGAAATGAGGACAAGGTGCTTGAAATCAATTTACTGGGACACAAGGCGTCAGGGAGCTTGGTGAGGATGGCTTGATGGATGTGCTGGACTTTGTTAGGAACATACTTGAGCTGCAGAGTTCTGGATTAGCTCTAGTTTGTAGAGGTGGGGAGGCTGGTGGGGAGAAGATTACAGAAATTAATCCTTGAGATGATGACTGTTGGATGAGGGTGTCAGCAGCACTGCGACTGAGGTGGGGATAGTCGCAGCAATGTCCCAGACTAGAAGAAAGGTAGTCTTGGTGACTGGCTGGATATGGGGCTAAAATCTCAACAGAAGATGGAACAGAACAATGGGGTTGAGCATCACTGAGTTCACCCTAAGTGGGGACCCAGTGAACTTGATGGAGTCAAATCTAGAGGGATGTAGGAAAGATGCTGTTGGGAGCCAAAAAGGATAGCTTCAAGTTTGCCAGTGTTCAGCTGTAGGACATTTCAGTTCATCTGGGACTTGTTGTCAGAGAGTCGGGTAGTACAACATCTGATCAATTACCATTTATATTTCTAATAGTTTTTTCCTAAACTTTCACTAATAGTGGTAGGTTGGTAAATAGAGTTGTGCACATGCAGTTAAATATGCATGTGCGGACTTCTGCTTTCCCTTGTTACTGGTACAGTACTAGTACCAACCATATCACCGAGATACTTGTCCACAGAATGCAACACGTAAATAAGTGTTGCTGATTGTGCATGGGCTTAATATTTGAATCTTGGGTTTTATGATATCGTTTTGTGCCATATTCAAATGGGCATTACCTACAACATTCATAATTCACAAATGGTAAGCTTTCAAGATTCCACAAAGGAGTATTGAGTTACAGCAATTTTGCATTTCCATTTTCATATCATTGCTTATAAGTTAGAAAACTATTTCTGGTGAACTGAATTAAGTGTTCAGTAACAATAGTGACAATTCTCTCATGCACACATTTAGAATTGAGAAACATCCTCAGAATAAATTGTTCAACATGAAGGATAGGGGAAGTACAACAATAGTTTGCTATTTAATGTAATATATTTCACATAGAGGCTTATATTCTCTAGCGTTTAGAAGAATGAGAGGTGATCTCATTGAAACATACAAAATTCTTACAGGGCTTGACGGGGTAGATGCAGGGAGGATGTTTCCCCTGGCTGGGGAATCTAGAACCAGGGGTCATAATCTCAGAATAAGGGATTGGCCATTTAGGACTGAGATGAGGAGAAACTTCTTCACTCAGAGGGTTATGAATCTTTGGAATTCTCTACCCCAGAAGGCTGTGGAAGCTCAGTCGTTGAGTGTATTCAAGACAGAGATCAATAGATTTTTGAATATTAAGGGAATCGAGGAATATGAGTATAGTGTAGGCAAGTGGAGGTGAGGTAGAAGATCAGCCATGATCTCATTGAATGGTGGAGCAAGCTTGAGGGGGCCAAATGGCCTACTCCTGCTCCTATGTCTTATGTTCTTATTTTGCTCATCAATTCCTACCAAGAAGGGAGCCTTTGGCTTAGTGGTAGAATTCCTGTCCCTGAGTCAGTAGATGCAGAGTTCAATCCCCACTTCAGACAGCCCTGGCGAGTGGAGACTGGAGCTCCAGCTCTGAATTATGGAGTGACATCCAACGGGATCCTTGCTATCGGTGGGTTTAGGTGCCCCGCCCCCCTGCCATTGTATGGGTTACGGGAGCCTATAAAACCCGCCCACCATATCGGAATAAGCCCCCAATCAGCTGGTATAAAGATAGTTATATGCATGGGTGTCACCTGTGGCTCTGAGTCAGAAGATTGTGGGTTCTAATCCCACTTGAGCACAAAAATCTAGGCTGATACTCTAGTGCAGTGTTGAGGGAGTGCTGTTTTGTCAGTGGTGCCTTCGGATGCGATGTTAAACTGAGGCCCTTTCTGCTCAAGTGAACGTAAAAGATCCCATTGCACTATTTTGAAAAACGGGAGTCTTGACCACTATTTATCCCTCAATCAACACACAACAAAAACAGATTATCTGGTCATTATCACATTGCTGTTTGTGGGAGCTGACTGTGTGCAAATTCGCTGCCGCGTTTCCTACATTACCTCGAAGTACTTCATTGTCTGTAAAACGCTTTAAGACATCCGGTGGTCATGAAAGGCACTATATAAATGCAAGTCTTTCTCTTTTTCTTTCATGGAAGGAGCCTGTTGAACTGTTAACCATTCCACTACTTCACACCATTCTTGAAGAGAAGTGTGCGAAGATATAAAAATAACCCCCTACTATGTGTATTCGGAGGGGGGGAGGAAGAAGGGAGCCTCCAAGGTCCATGGTGACTGCACGGACAGCTTTTTTCCCCCATTTCTTTACTCAACCCCACAATATTATCCAACTTCGAGCCTTTACACAAGTGATGAAACTAAAATGAGATTCTTCCTTCCCCAGTGTTTACGCTCTTCAAGGTATTTGAAGGGTAGTTACTTGTAAGGCTCTTACATTTCCTGACGAAAGCAAGCTAAATAAATATGTGAGCGAAAGTGTTATCTTACAAGAAGCTACAGAACAATTAAGCTGATATGCTAATGAATGGCAAATGGATTTAATGATAGATGTGGTAAGCAATGAATATTACACACGGTGCATGAACAAGCAATTCATTCAACATATTTGCATTTATATAGCACCTTTTTCAAATTGAAACATCTCAAAGCACTTTACACAATGGATTACTTTGAAGCGTAGTGTCTTGTGTAGCATCTGGAATGCGTAGGCAGGAAAGGAAAGTCCTGAGGGAAGGTTTTAGTCCTGTAACGGGGTCTTCTGTTTCTGCACAGAAGCTCCCTGACCTGCCAAGTATTTCCATCTTTATCTGTTTTCATTTTTGAAAAGGAAAGGATTTGGTTGTGCTCATTTCTCATTCACTGAACATTTCTAGGCAAGGGAAAGTTGTTATCAGCAGATGAGGATTTGATTATAGGGCCTATTTTATTCCTTTTGAGCTCCCCCAGGGAGCCCCGATCATTAAGAGTGTGCATCAGGAGTTCAGGTACATGCTCCCAACCATTTTACGTACATTAATTTTAATGGATGAAAAATCATAGAAAGTGACTTGTGAATTCACAGTCTGCACTCTCAGAGGGTGAGGGTCCTCGTTAGGAGTTATTCTGCAGGTTGCTGCTGAGGCCAAGTTTAGATTACTGTATGCAGATGTGGGCACACAGCCTTTCAGTGGGCATTGATGGATTGGGAAGAGCAAAAGAGGTTAGCTCCAGCACTTGAGGCTCTAAATTATGAGGAGAGATGACTTACTCATAGAAAGGAGATCTAGATTGAAATGCTGCAAGTCTTTCAAAATGCAGAGAGGCATCAGGATTTAGATGTAAATAGGCTTATTTGACTTGGAATCTGAGAACAGAACTAAAGGGAACAGGTTCAAAATTAACCAGCCATACGTGAAACTAGAAATTAGAATTGCCTCCAATAGTACAATATGTGGAACAAATGCCAATAATAGCACTTGATTAAATGAATAGTAGAGGTTCTAGAAGTAGGTAACTAAATACAACCAAAACAACTCTGGATGAGCAAGTAGGGTACGATAGCATAGTGGTTATATTAATGAACTGGTAATCCAGAGAACTGGAGTTCAAATCCGAGTTAGGGACGGAAAAATCATGGGGTCCCTGCTTTTGATCATTATTCAGTGACCTGTGCTGAAAATCTGCACAAGTCAATATTCATTGAGGGCGGTATCGGGCTCAGCTGAGATGCTGTCCCTTGTTGACCAGCCTCACATGAAGAATGGCCATTTGGGGAATATACTAGATCGTACTCCAGTAATGAGTTAATGGCCCTCTAACTCAATGTGTTAGTGATCCAGCAAGCCCTGCAACTGTGGCAGAAATGTTCCTTGATTACCATGTGCCTCTGTGTGGTTATGGGCACATCTCCTGTCACTTGTGCAACAGGATGTAATGGTGGGACTATTGCCAACATGAGCACCAACCATCCCGTTCTTTGCTGCTGAAGGTCAAGTACCTGTGTTGTCACTGATCTGTGCAAACATGACGCTAAACTACCATGAGGTCTGTGAATCTCCCTCTCTGGATTCTGTCTCCAAGTGTGTTGAAATCAATCTTTGTTGCATCTTGCAGCAGCCAATTTGCGCACAGCCAGCTCCCACAAACAGCAATGTGATAATGACCAGATAATCTGTTTTTGTTACGTTGATTGAGGGATAAATAGTAGTCGAGACTCCCCTGCTCTTCAAAATAGATCAATGGGATATTTTACGTTCATTGTGAGAGGTGTGATTGCAGAGAGAACACATGAGTAGGCATGGAACACAAGTGAGGAAGGCTCAGTGTGAGTGGCTACAATAGAGATGGCTAGTGCTGGGCAGAAGTCTCAAGCCATTGGGCTTTGCTGCATCATTGTGATTCAGATCTCAGAGACCAGCTTTCCAAAGGAGAATGATGTACAAGCATGAAAGTGTACACCTGCTGAAAAGTGATTTGGGTAGTTTGATCCAATCACACCACTAACACCCTCCTTGTGAAAAGAGCAATATGTACTCTGAGAGTGCTGATGGTGCAAACCTGCCCCATCGTCTCTTTGATATCATGGGATGGTGCAATGCAATTTGCATAGCCTTGCAAACTGCTAAGATTGTATGCCAAAATCTAAAAGGTCAATTCTTCTTGTATGTACAGCTATTTAAGCGTATATTTTTTATCAGTTCCAATTTCCTACATTACAATAATGACTGCACTTCAAAAGTACTTCACTGTTGTAAAGTGCTTTAGGATGTCCTCAGGTCATGAAAGGCGCTATATAAATGCCAGTCTTTCTTTCATACCAAGTCCATATATGGCATTAATTTTCACCGTTAACCATTTTTAAGGTCGGTCAACTGTTTACAAACTGTCTGCTGCGTTCTGTGGATACGAGGCACTACGGTGACCGAGTGACTGTCCTCCGTGTGCGTTGTACCTTTAGGATTGCAGGTTGTGGCTGCATTCTAACTAGTCTCCATTAGCCTCACTGCAAAATACTTGAGTCATTCTTCGGAAAACAGGCTTCCCTTTCAATCTTCCTCTGCTCTACTTTACAAAGAGATTTATGAATTATGTATATTTTTATACCAGTTATGTGACTCATTTTGATACTTAACAAGTTGCCCAGTACCATTACTCTGGATCTGTTTTTTATTGGTCTAGCTGTTATCTG
This sequence comes from Pristiophorus japonicus, assembly GCF_044704955.1. Lineage (NCBI taxonomy): Eukaryota > Metazoa > Chordata > Chondrichthyes > Pristiophoridae > Pristiophorus > Pristiophorus japonicus. Next base: position 79,783,404 of record NC_091994.1, on the reverse strand, counting down.
TGTGTTTCATCAACATCAACCTTACATGGATTACACTGTTCTGAATGTGTTACAGCACCAAGAGCGGAAAATCACTGCCATTGCACATTTTCCACGAGCAATGAAGAATCTCTCGCCCCTCGTGGTTCCTTCTGCCCCTTAGCTTACATTTCCACAGCTTAGTAGCCATCCAAGTTCAGAGTAGTAAGAATTAAACGCATTCCAGGTCTCTGCATTAAAAACGGTTTAAATTTTTTTTAAATTTGCGAAAGAATTCCAAAAATAATCTCTTCAAGCTAACTTCCTGTGTCGTCCTTACTTAGATTAGCGAGTCAGGATGGAGTTTTGCAGTTTTTCCTTACCTTGGTCACATGATTCTTTTCCCACTGGTTTCCCCTCCCCGACTCCCTGTTCTTCATGATTACTGAATGTGGTGCATGAGAGAGTCTCATCTAGCAATGGCACCAAGATAATGACAGAGCAGGCAGGCCATTCTGCCCATCTTAATTCATTTAACCAGAGAGATCTTGTGGTTACCCCACATTTTGACATCTAATTGTTTCTTAAATGTCAGTCTTGGTTCAGTGGGTAGCACTCTCGCCTTTTATTTGTAACAGCCTGGGATTAAGTCCAACTCCAGAGACTTGAGCACATAATCTAGGCTGACATACCAGCATAGAGCTGAGGGGGTGCTGCACTGTCGGAGGTGCGGTATTTTGGACTAGACATTAAACCGAGGCTCTGTCTGCCTTCGGTTGAATGTAAAAGATCCCATGGCACTATTCGAACAAGAGCGGAGGATTTCTCCCGGTGTTGTGGCCAATATTTATCCCTGAACCAACGCCTAAAACAGACGATCTGATCATTATTTCATTGCTGTTGTGGGACCTTGCTGTGCATTGCATTTGCCACGTTACACCAGTAACTGCACTTCAAAAGAATTGGCTGTAAAATGCTTTGGGGCACACTGAGGTCGTGAAAAGCGCTATACAATTGCAAGTCTGTTTTACCCTTAAATGATTATAATGTCTTTGACTGGGCCTAGTGGTCTTTTTGAACCCTTCGTTAGTATATTGAACTAAACGATATTGCTCCAGCTCTAGATGATGCGTTGCTTACGCATCTGTTTCACTGATTCATGGGAAATGTCTGAAATGCACAGTAGGTAAGTCGGCATCTGAAACAGAAAAATAGGTTAACTTGTGCGGTGGGAGGGGAAGGGTGTGAGGGGAAGGTTTGAACTAGGTTCTGAGGAATTGCTACACCGGAGACATTATGCTGGTTATTCTATTTCAGAGCCTAATTGACCTTGCTGTGCATGTTTACATTTTTATTTGTGTTTTCCACCATTCTCTGTTTTTTCTTTGTCAGTTTCCTATGGTTTTACTGGATTGGAGCTGCAGTGTTTGTGCCTCTGTTTCTTGACCTTCATCTGCACTCCCTTTCCTCAGTAACAGCTGTACTTTTACTGGGGATGGCCTTGGTATCTAATCTATTGTGTTGCTTTTCCTACCATTGCTGTACACCTCCCTTGAGCCTGAAAAACTGTTCCTGTAGTTTCTATTGTGGCATAAAGCTGCATCAAAAAGAAATCGATGTGGTGTTTGTATGCACTTCACACTGATCCTAAATTGTTGTAGGCCTGTGTCTGGGTCCCTTGGGCCATAATTCAGAAGGGAACAAAGAGATAGCGAGATTTCAATCAAATAGAACAGAGAGGCTTTGTTCTTGGCTCATGGCTGAATGAACTACAGGTACAATCTTATGTCAAGTGCTTAATTCTGCTTCAAATTACTTGTTCTTTTTAAAAAAAAATTCAAGGTGAAATCAATGTTAGCGTGCATGTATGTTTATATGAAATGTCTTTATTCGCTATTTTAATAGAGTTGTTAACTTAACGCTTCCCTTAAATGAGCAAAATTATTTCATATGAACACATCAAGGCTGGAATCTTCCCAGTCTTGCGAGTGTGGGTCTGGAGGCAGGCCCTCTGTCAAAATGGCCCTGATTGACAGCGGGTCAGAAGTCCACTCTGAGCTCGGTGCCATTTCAGTTTCTCAAATGCCGGGTCTGCGTGTGATCGCAGACCCGACAGCAAGCAGCGGGTCAGCCAATTAAGATGTTTAACAGGAACTTTAAAGGTATTTAAAAGAATTTTCACAAGCACTTATCATTTTACAAAGGTTTTGACGAGTTTGCTGCCTCTCAGTAACACGCCAGGTAAGTTGTTTGTTTTCAAATCCCTCCATGGTCTCGCCCCTCCCTATCTCTGTAATCTCCTCCAGCCCCACAACCTCTCGAGATGTCTGCGCTCCTCTAATTCTGCCCTCTTGAGCATCCCTGATTATAATTGCTCAACCATTGGCCTGATTATAATTGCTCAACCATTGGTGGCCATACCATCTGTTGCCTAGGCCCTAAGCTGTGGAATTCCATGCCTAAACCTTTCCTCCTTTCCTCCTCTCTACCTCTCTCTTTCCTCATTCAAGATGCTCCTTAAAACCTACTTCTTTGACAAAGCTTTTGGTCACCTGCCCCAATTTCTCCTTATGTGGCTCGGTGTCAAATTTTTTATCTCATGATAATTCTGTGAAGCGACTTGGGACAGTGCACTATGTTAAAGGCGCTATATAAACACAAGTTGTTATTTGCAGTTTGGAAGTGTTTGCAGTGAACTCTCTATCCACTGTCAACTTCCTGGAGCAACCTCTCACCATTGATGGATCGTTTCTGTCATCTCAACTTCAACTGCCATCTATTCCAGCAGCATCAGTGCCCTTGAAAAAATCTCACCTTGGTCCTCAGAATCCCACAACAATCAGCCCCAACACCAGCATCACTAAACACACCAGCATCACCAACAACAACACCACCAACCTCTGCAATCACCTGATGCTGCACAGGACGCCAGCGATGGCCTCACTGTGGCCACATTTACTTCACTTGATGCTGTATACCCTGGCTGCCAGATGATGTGCTAGGTTGGCACCAGCCCACACCAGCATCATGAAGCATCCCTGCAATGCCAAGCTATTCCTTCCACACTCATCACCATTGTGGGGGGTACCCTTATGTCTCACCATTCACTACAACTCACTAAGCCACTTCCAAAGGTGCACACACATATGTCCAAGAATGCAAAGTGTTCAAAATAAAGATTTCAATGTTTAATAACTCATCAACATAAACTTTACATGAACATTGGCTAAAGGACCCAAGTACCTGCCCTTGTGTGTTGTTAGTTGATATGATTGGACAAGGATGAGGGTGTGTGTGATGGGTAGCTAGTGAGATGGGGAAATGATAATGTAGATAGAGAGGGATGGGTGTAGGTGCAAGATAAGTTGGTGAGAGTAAGGATGTGCAAGGATAGGGTAGGGAATGCAGAGTGCCGGGGATGTGATGAGTGGCACAGCAGGATGAGGTTGAGTGTGGTTTTGCAGTAATGTTTCATGATCTATTGAGATCATTGAAATGCTTGCGCCACTGCAGCTAGCTCCTCCTGATGACATCTCTGCTTATGCCCTTCTATGCAATGTGCAACCAGGCTGTGTTGGTGTCCAGGGGAGGTCTCCTTCCACCCATTTGAAGGGAAGAGGACCTCCCTATGCGCTGTGACTCCCTCCATAAGCATCTGGAGGGAGTGATGGGAGAGCCAGGGTGCAGCCGTGCACTTCTGTGCAGTGCTTGTCAGCACCTTAATGCTGCAGAACACTGAGAGAACAGCTGTCAAATTGAATGCGGGCATGGTCCCTTTAAGGAACCCAGTTGATGATGTATCATCAAATTACATCATCAGATCCGCTTCTGTTAATTGGCTGGAAACCTCGCAGGGTGGGCTTAACAAGCCCAATCAGGGAGTTTTGTTTCGAGAGGGCGAGATGCAGAGAGGAGCAGGTTCTCCACATGCCACCGATGCCGGCTGCACCCGACTCATAAAATCGCGGCCCAAGTGTACACTAATGACCTGATTTCAACTCCGTGGTTTTGATTGTACCAAGTCCAGAATTACAAAGGCTTTCAAAAGTTATGACATTTTCAAATGAGTTACCTCTTGGACCCAAAGTTAAGGTGTACTCTAGCTGTATATCTGCTATTCCAAATTTTTTAAAAAACAGCCTTATAACCTCACCAGGTAAATACATGGTCCTACAGACCAGGGAAATTTTCAGAAACTAATTGGAGCAAAGAAAGAAAGACTTGCACACTTATAGCGCCTTTCACGACCACCGGATATTCCAAAGCGCTTTACAGCCAATAAAGTACTTTTTGAGGTATAGTCACTGTTGTAATGTGGGAAACGCAGCAGCCAATTTGCGCACAGAAAGCTCCCACAAACAGTAATGTGATAACAGATAATCTGTGTTTGCTATGTTGATTGAGGGATAAATATTGGCCGGGACACCGGGAAATTTCCCCTGCTCTTCGAAATAGTGCCATGGGATCTTTTACGTCCATCTAAGAGGGCAGAGAGCCCTTGGATTAACGTCTCCTCCGAAAGACAGCACCTCCGACAGTGCAGCACTTCCTCAGTACTGCGCTGGAGTGTCAGCATGGATTTATGTGCTCAGGTAAGTAATGTTGTGCGATTGCTGGTAACACTAAGATGGGAAGAAAAGTAGTGGCTGGGGATGCAGCAAAATACTTGAAGATTTAAATTGGCTGTGCAACTGGGCAAATAGGAAATTCAATTTAAGCCTGATGAATGCCAAGTATTGCACATTGGTGGAAAAAATGTGCATCATATAAATGGGACAGAATTAATAGAGGATGACTTGGACCAGGGAGTGTGATAGCATTATCACTTCCAATGTCTGAAGTAATTGATAAAACAATTCGACAACAAAATAGTAGGCTACATAACCATATCAGTAAGAAGAAAGATAGCAAGAGCGTGCAGTCATATCGTATCTTTCATGACCTCCGGATGTTCCAATGCCGTGCCTTCTGTTGCCTACGCCCCAAGCTCTGGAATTCTCTGCCTAAACCCCTCCACCTCTCTGCCTCTTTCTTCTGTTTAAGACACTCCTTACAGCCTAGCTCTTTGACCAAACCTTTGGTCACTTGCCCTAATTTCTCCTTGTGTCGGCTCGGTGTTAAAATGTTTTTGTCTCATAATACTCCTGTGCAGCGTCTTGAGACATTTCAGTACGGTAAAGATGCTATATAAATACAAGTTGTTGTTGTTGAAGTACTTTTTTGTAGCGTAGTCACTGTTGTAATGTAGGAAACGCGGCAACCAATTTTCACATGGTAAGGTCCCAAAAACAGCAAGGAGGTAATGGCCAGATTATTTATTTTAGTGATGTTGATTGAGGGCTAAAGTATTGGCCAATTTATGCTGAACTTTGCAACTCACTGGTTGGAGATTTCCAGCATTCGCAGTATTTTGCTTTTGTATTGGCTGGGGAACTGAGCTCAGTTCTGGTCACCATTGGCACAAATAAAATGACTGGGGGGAGGAGGAAGGGAAGAACAACAAGACAAGTCCCAATTATTATGATGAACCTTTATAAAACACTAGTTCGGCCTCAACAGGAGTATTGTGTCCAATTCTGAGCACCGCACTTTAGGAAGGATGTGAAGGTTTTGGAGAGGGTGCAGAAAAGTTTTATAAGAATGGTTCCAGGGATGAGGGACTTCAGTCATGTGGATAGACTGGAGAAGCTGAGGTTGTTCTGCTTAGAGCAGAGGAGATTTGATAGAGGTGTTCAAAATCATGAGGGGTCCAGACAGAGTAGAGAGAGAGAAACGTTCCCATTGGCAGAAGGGTCGAGAACCAGAGGACACAGATTTAAGGTGATTGGCAGAAGAACCAAAGGCGACATGAAAAACTTTTATGCAATGAGTGGTTAGGATCTGGATTCACTGCCTGAAAGGCTGGTGGAGGCAGATTCACTTGTGGCTTTCAAAAGGGAATTGGATAAGTACCTGAAGGGGAAAAAAATTGCTACAGGGAAAGGGTGGGGGAGTGGGACTACCTGAAGTGCTCTTGCAGAAAGCCGGGACGGGCTCGTCGGGCCGAATTGCCTCCTCTGTGCTGTGACCATTCTCTGATTCTAAGTGTAAATGGGAATGGCTGTGAGAAATGTTTAGGAAAACTAAAGCTCTTTAAGGGGATCTTATCAAGGTGTATAAAATACTAAAAGGTGTAGAGAACTTAAATCCAGTGGATGTCTCAAATTAAGCCAGGAAATTAAGAATTGTAAATTTAAAACCGATATTGATAAGAAATTGAATGTTTGGAATAATCTTGGGAGGGTAGTAGAGACAAAGCAGTGGGGGGATTTCAGATTGCTGATGGATGCTATAATGGGAGCGTGGGGTACTTGGAGGGATTAGCTTCAATGTGCAGAATGTCTTTTCCTGTCCTTTTTTTCTTCTGTTCTTAATGATTCACCACTTGGATTTAATGCATTTTAAAGTACTTTTGATTTCGGTCTTTTAAATTGCTTTCTTCTTACAGATGGCAGCATTTTCTGAGATTTAAACCCTCTATGCCAGAGATTGCAGGATCTACAAAACACTATCATTCCGTCCTTCATTCACTTTACAAGTAATCAATATAACCCTTTCACTGGGCCAAAATGTTACACTTTCATTGGACAAAGATACCAAGCAGATATTTATCAAAATTTTGAATGCGCAAATGCTGCAACTGTACGTTCTCGTCGGTCTGCTATTTTCAAAAGGCTTGCGATGGTACTGCGATGCTTTTATCCTTGGGTCTCCATAATATAGATTTTTGTGGGAAAGTATGAATGCTGAGAGGGTAGCCATATACTTCTGCATGTGTGTTTATTTCTTGGGGAAAAATCTCAGCAAACTCTGGATTGCTTCAGTAACTCTTCTGAACGCCTCTAGATGACTATGGTGTTATCTTGAGCCTTCACACTTGCAAGCTGAGGTAGAACTATCATATGTAAATGTTTTGCGAATTAGAGTTACCTATAGCAACTAAAACTAGAGCAAAGTAATAGTTGTAAAATTGGCCAAAGCATGGACGCAAGGATTAAAAAAGAAAATCAAAATGAATGAGAAATTCATTGCATACACGCTCATAACTAAAGTTGGAAATGTTGCAGTTGAAATTTGTACGTAGTATTATCTGCCAGGATTAATAAATGGAAAGGAATCAAACATCACAACAGTTGACATATGACCTATTTACAAAATTAATGTCTGCACCAAGCACGTCCAGGCCATCTGTGGCACAGTTAGATATGGGGTAAAGGTCAGTCCATTCTGCCCAGCACAATGTCTTAATCCCAATTTTTATTGCATTGGGATGGAATTTCCATTTACCAGTCGTTCTTGTGTCTTAATGATATTGCCAACATGGGCAGTTTTGCGTAGTGGACAGAAACTCACTTGGAACCGGGTTAAGACTGGCCCAAATGGCCTTCACATAGAACACTGAGAGACTAGCCTGTCATCCATTGATCTGCGCTGGATTGATTTCAGGTGATTAAGTTCTCTAAGCCACCACACCGTGAAAACTCCAGTGATTTAAATATGATAACACCCAATCTTGCAACAATCTTTAATGTAGCATCTGTTTTACGTGTATTTGTCAGGGTCACTCAAATGTCTTTGGTGCAAACAGAAATTTAGACGATCAGCAACTAAGCCATACAGACCTGGCGAGTTCCTCATTCAAACCCTGGTCTGTAGTGAATTGGTTAATCTCAGTCAGGGAAGCCGTTTGGGCGGCACAATTGTTTCCAGTAACCTAGGGTTAGGGAGAGGAAAATTGACCAGACTTCCTGCTCCTGATTGCTTTCCAGTGATCCTTGTTGGAAAAGTACATCTGTGGATGTCGGTTAAGGTGTGGCGGTAGAACTAATCTTGCGGATTGGCTGATGGTTATTGAAGCCACCCGATTTCATGGAAATAAAAACATCGAGCTGTTTCTATACTGGGTGGCAAGTTGAAAATCTACTACATGAAGCCTCTTGTTTATGGACCATTCATTGTGGTTGTATGAGGAATAGTCATTTGGGGGAGTACTGGAAGATGACCAGCCCCTGTATAACCATTCCCCAACAAGGAATGGGTTTCTTAGGCTAGCGGGAAAAGAATGAGCGTGAAGGTGCAAAGCTGAAGTCCCTGAGCTTGGATTTATGCTGATGGATCTAAACTAGTCCACAGTGTCTTCACATTAGCACAGTGGCTAGTATTTTAACACTAGACCATGAGTGATACCTTGATTTACAGGCCGTGGATGGCCATTATTTAAACTTTACCCTTTATCTGGATGCCTGTGAAGTGTTGTCACAATTTGTCATGGATCATGTTGAGCTTTGATAGCCCTGAAAGGTCCTTGCTTGTCCTGAAGTATGTTTTATCGCAGTAAATGTCTAGATCACTTAAGAGAAGCTGTGATCACCGGGCTGAGTGTTGACATTTCGCTGAGGCAAGTCTGGAGGCTTGGGGACAGAAACCGTACGTGTGCTTCACTGCTGAAAATAAATTCCTTCAGCGTCCTCTTCACGAATATCATGTTAATTGAAGAACCCAAAAGCTAAGTTGACCTATTTCTTAATAAGAAGTATAATCATTCCGATTGTTGCACACTGGCTACAACCTTACGCAAATGCATGGTCTGAGAGGGGTAGGTTTTATGATTGCAATAGGAAATAAATGAAATGATTTAAAGAGCCAGATCACAGTATCCCCTCTAACTGAGCAACAGTTGTGATGGTCAGCTACATCCGACATCACTTGTGCCCAGCAGCAGTCCGACTGAGACCAGAAAATTCCACTAGCTAGTAGTTGAGCATCATCAGTTGGGAAAGGGGCAGGGGGGGGATTTCACCATGTATAACATTTTCCAACTACAGTAGTGAGAGAATTGATCAATTATCTTAAAAGATTTCTGAGGACCGATTGATCTGTTTATTGATATCCAACAATATCTGCTATTTGAGAGGAACAGCTGGTGCAACAGGCTCTGATTAGCAGGCGTTAACTGGGTAAATGACGCATCATTCTGGGTTGGATGTGCACACAGATGTCTATAGTTGGAGGCAGCTGAAAATTTGTTGAATAATAAGAACCTAATAGTATGAATTTTAACGGTTATAAACCTAAGAACAGGCAAGGTTATAAGGCGGTGAAAGGAGCTTGTGGTTAGCAGGAAAACATGGAGCAAATTATTTTCAGAATGTCATAAGGCAGCTATGGATGAAAGAAGCCAGTCAGCCGACCTGAGCTCTTCCATCCAGAATTATCCCCAATCACACCATCCAAATGTTCTGTGAAGGATTCTAAGATTTCTGTCTCGATTGCTCTGCTCAAAAGTTCATAAGAACATAAGAATTAGGAGCAGGAGTAGGCCACAGGGTCATAGAAACATAGAAAATAGGTGCAGGAGTAAGCCATTCGGCCCTTCGAGCCTGCACCACCATTCGATAAGATCATGGCTGATCATTCCCTCAGTACTCCTTTCCTGCTTTCTCCCCGTACCCCTTGATCCCCTTAGCCGTACAGGCCATATCTAACTCCCTCTTGAATATATCCAATGAACTGGCATCAACAACTCTCTGCGGCAGGGAATTCCACAGGTTAACAACTCTGAGTGAAGAAATTTCTCCTCATCTCAGTCCTAAATGGCCTACCTCTTATCCTAAGACTGTGTCCCCTGGTTCTGGACTTCCCCAACATCGGGAACAATCTACCCGCATCTAACCTGTCCCGTCCCGTCAAGAATCTTGTATGTTTCTATGAGATCCCCTCTCATCCTTCTAAACTCCAATGTATAAAGTCCCAGTTGATCCAGTCTCTCCTCATATGTCAGTCCAACCATCCCTGGAATCAGTCTGGTGAACCTTCGCTGCACTCCCTCAATAGCAAGAACATCCTTCCTCCGATTAGGAGACCAAAACTGAACACAATATTCCAGGTGAGGCCTCACCAAGGCCCTGTACAATTGCAGTAAGACCTCCCTGCTCCTATATCCAAATCCCCTAGCTATGAAGGCCAACATACCATTTGCCGCCTTTACCACCTGCTGTACCTGTATGCCAACTTTCAATGACTGATGAACTATGACACCCAGGTCTCGTTGCACCTCTCCTTTTCCTAATCTGCCACCATTCTGATAATATTCTGTCTGTGTTTTTTGCCCCCAAAGTGGATAACTTCACATTTATCCACATTATACTGCATCTGCCATGCATTTGCCCACTCACCTAACCTGTCCAAGTCACCCTGCAGCTTCTAAGCGTCCCCCTCATAGCTCACAGTCACCCAGTTTAATGTCACCTGCAAATTTGGAGATATTACACTCAATTCCTTCATCCAAATCATTGATGTATATTGTAAAGAGCTGGGGTCCCAGCACTGAGCCCTGCGGCACTCCACTAGTCACTGCCTGCCATTCTGAAAAGGACCCGTTTATCCCGACTCTCTGCTTCCTGTCTGCCAACCAGTTCTCTATCCACATCAGTACATTACCCCTAATACCATGTGCTTTGATTTTGCACACCAATCTCTTGTGTGGGACCTTGTCAAAAGCCTTTTGAAAGTCCAAATACACCACATCCACTGGTTCTCCCTTGTCCACTCTACTAGTTACATCCTCAAAAAATTCCAGAAGATTTGTCAAGCATGATTTCCCCTTCATAAATCCATGCTGACTTGGACCGATCCTGTCACTGCTTTCCAAATGCGCTGCTATTTCATCTTTAATAATTGATTCCAACATTTTCCCCACTACTGATGTCAGGCTAACCGGTCTATAATTACCTGCTTTTTCTCTCCCTCCCTTTTTTAAAAAGTGGGGTTACATTAGCTACCCTCCAGTCCATAGGAACTGACCCAGAGTTGAGAGACTGTTGGAAAATGATCACCAATGCATCCACTATTTCTAGGGCCACTTCCGTAAGTACTTCGGGATGCAGACTATCAGGCCCCGGGGATTTATCGGCCTTCAATCCCATCAATTTCCCCAACACAATTTCCCGCCTAATAAGGATATCCTTCAGTTCCTCCTCACTCGACCCTCGGCCCCCTAGTACTTCCGGAAGGTTATTTGTGTCTTCCTTCGTGAAGACAGAACCAAAGTATTTGTTCAATTGGTCTGCCATTTCTTTGTTCCCCATTATAAATTCACCTGAATCCGACTGCAAGGGACCTACATTTACTTCACTAATCTTTTTCTCCTCACATATCTATAGAAGCTTTTGCAGTCAGTTATGATGTTCCTGGCGAGCTTCTTCTCGTACTCTATTTTCCCCCTCTTAATTAAACCCTTTGTCCTCCTCTGCTGAATTCTAAATTTCTCCCAGTCCTCAGGTTTGCTGCTTTTTCTGGCAAATTTATATGCCTCTTCTTTGGATTTAACACTATCCTTAATTTCCCTTGTTAGCCACGGTTGAGCCACCTTCCCCGTTTTATTTTCACTCCAGACAGGGATGTACAATTGTTGTAGTTCATCCATGTGATCTTTAAATGTTTGCCATTGCCTATCCACCGTCAACCCTTTGAGTATCATTTGCCAGTCTATTCTAGCCAATTCACACCTCAAACCATCGAAGTTACCTTTCCTTAAGTTCAGGACCGTAGTTTCTGAATTAACTGTGTCACTCTCCATCCTAATAAAGAATTCTACCATGTTATGGTCACTCTTCCCCAAGAGGTCTCGCACAACAAGATTGCTAATTAGTCCTTTCTCATTACACATCACCCAATCTAGGATGGCCAGCTCCTTGGTTGGTTCCTCGACATATTGGTCTAGAAAACCATCCCTAATACACTCTAGGAAATCCTCCTCCACCGCATTGGTACCAGTTTGGTTAGCCCAATCAATATGTGGATTAAAGTCATCCATGATAACTGCTGTACCTTTATTGCATGCATCCCTAATTTCTTGTTTGATGCTGTCTGTACACAACTCCCACTAGCGTTTTCTGTCCCTTGGTATTCCGCAGCTCCACCCATACCGATTCCACATCATCCAAGCTAATGTCCTTTCTTACCATTGCATTAATTTCCTCTTTAACTAGCAATGCCACCCCGCCTCCTTTTTCTTTCTGTCTATCCTTCCTAAATGTTGAATACCCATGGATGTTGAGTTCCTAGCCTTGGCCACCCTAGAGCCATGTCTCCGTGATGCCAATTGCATCCTACCCGTTAACTGCTATCTGCGCAGTTAATTTGTCCACCTTGTTCCGAATACTCCTCGCATTGAGGCACAGAGCCTTCAGGCTTGTCTTTCAAACACACTTTGCCCCTTTAGAATTTTGCTGTAATGTGGCCCTTTTTTCTTTTTGCCTTAGGTTTCTCTGCCCTCCTTTTCTTCTTTCTATCTTTTGCTTCTACCCCCATTCTAATTCCCTCTGTCTCCCTGCATAGGTTTCCATCCACCTGCCATATTAGTTTAACTCCTCCACAACAGCACTAGCAAACACTCCCCCAAGGACATTGGTTCCGGTCCTGTCCAGGTGCAGACCGTCCAGTTTGTACTGGTCCCACCTCCCCCAGAACTGGTTCCAATGTCCCAGGAATTTGAATCCCTCCCTGCTGCCCCACTCCTCAAGCCACGCATTCATCTGAGCTATCCTGCGATTCCTACTCTGACTAGCACGTGGCACTGGTAGCAATCCTGAGATTATTACTTTTGAGGTCCTACTTTTTAATTTAGCTCCTAGCTCCCTAAATTCATCTTGTAGGACCTCATCCCTTTTTTTTTTACCTATATCGTTGGTACCTATATGTACCACGACAACTGGTTGTTCACCCTCCCTTTTCAGAATGCCCTGCACCCATTCCGAGACCTTCTTGACCCTTGCACCAGGGAGGCAACATACCATCCTGGAGTCTCGGTTGCGGCCGCAGAAACGCCTGTCTATTCCCCTTACAATTAAATCCCCTATCACTATAGCTCTCCAACTCTTTTTCCTGCTCTCCTGTGCAGCAAAGCCTGCCACGGTGCCATGAACTTGGCTGCTGCTGCCCTCCCCTGATGAGTCATCCCCCTCAACAGTACCCAAAGTAGTGTACCTGTTTTGCAGGGGGATGACCACAGGGGACCCCTGCACTACCTTCCTTCCACTGCTCTTCCTGTTGGTCATCCCTATCTGGCTGTGTACCCTTTTCCTGCGGTAAGACCAACTCACTAAATGTGCTATTTACGTCATTCTCAGCATCGTGGATGCCCCAGAATTCATCCACCCGCAGCTCCGGTGCCGCAATGCTGTCCGTCAGGAGCTGCAGGCAGATGCACTTCCCGCACACGTAGTCGTCAGGGACACCGGAAGCGTCCCTGACTTCCCACATAGTACAGGAGGAGCCTGTCCGAGCTGTCCTGCTATGACTTAACCCTTAGATAAACTTAATTTGGCAACAAGGCTAAAAGGTTACTTACTGATAAAGAAAAGAAAAAGAACAACTCCTTACCAATCACTTACCCCCTTGGCTGTGACGCCACCTTTCGATTTCGTTCTACTTTTTTGCCTTCCTGCTGCAGCTGCACCGGCTGGCCTTTATAGGCCTCCCGAAATCCCCAGACTTGCGCTGCTCCGAGCTCTCACCTCCTCGACGACCACGAGCTCCTGCTGGCCTTTATAGGCCTCCCGAAATCCCCAGGCTCGCGCTGCTCCGAGCTCCCACCTCCTCGACGACCAGGAACTCCTGGTGGCCTTTATAGGCCTCCCGAAATCCCCGGACTCGCGCTGCTCCGAGCTCCAGCCTCCTCAAAAGTCCTTCAAGCTTGTTCCACCATTCAATAATATCATGGCTGATCTTCGACCTCAACTCCACTTTCCCACCCAATCTCCATATTCCTTGATTTCCCCATGAGTCCAAAAATCTATCTATCTCAGTTTTGAATATTCTCAACAATTCAGCATCCACGGGCCTTTGGGGTAGATAATTCCAAAGATTCACAGCCCTCTGAATGCTCGCTGACCTACATTGGCTCCCGGTTAAGCAACGCCTCGATTTCAAAATTCTCATCCTTGTTTTCAAATCCCTCCATGGCCTCGCCCCTCCCTATCTCTGTAATCTCCTTTAGCCCCATAACCCCCCAAGATATCTGCGCTCCTCTAATTCTGCCCTCTTGAGCATCCCTGATTATAATCGCTCAAGCATGGGTGGTCGTGCCTTCTGTTGTCTCGGCCCTAAGCTCTGGAATTCCCTGCCTAAACCTCTCCTCCTCTCTACCTCTCTTTCCTCCTTCAAGACGCTCCTTAAAACCTACCTCTTTGACCAAGCTTTTGGTAACCTGCTCTAATTTCTCGTTATGTGGCTCAGTGTCAAATTCTTATCTCATAATGCTCCTATGAGGCTGTTTCACTACGTTAAAGGTGCTATATAAATACAAGTTGTTGTTAAATGGCCAACCCCTTATCCTGAGACTATGTCCCCTAGTTCTAGATTCTCCAGCCAGATGAAACAACCTCTTGGCATCTACCCTGTCAATCCCCCTCAGAATCTTGTGTTTCAATGAGATCACCTCTTATTCTTATTAACTCCAGAGAGTATAGGCCCAAGCTACTCAATCTCTCCTCGTAGGACAACCCTCCCATCCCAGGGATCAATCTAGTGAACCTTCGTTACACCGCCTCTAAGGCATGCATCTCTGTTCTCTGATAAGGAGAGCAAAAGTGTGCAGAGTGCTCCAGGAGTGGTCTCACCAAAACCCTGTACAATTGTAGTAAGACTTCCCTACTCTTCTACTCCAACCCCTTACAATAAAAGCCAACATACCATTTGCCTTCCTAATTACTTGTTGTACCTGCTTGTGTTTCTTGTACGAGAACCTCAAAATCTCTGTGAACACCAACATTTAATAGTTTGTCACCATTTAAAAAATATTGGGGCCGAAATTGCCCTCCGCCACAAACGGGGCGCAACTTTTGTTTTTTAAGTGTTGGGTGGCCAATCCGGGGAAAATTCAGCTCTTTTTTTTTTTGGGGAGTGGGACTCATGTGGGGTCGTCAATGGAGTGGAAGTACGGGCGGGTCGGAATCAACGTTGTTCCGAGTCATCAACACTGTGGCACGTCACAACATCCCTCCCCTTCAGTTAAAGAGGAGAACCACTGGAAACTCTGCAGCCACTTTAGTGGCAAACACTGGGCCACCAGGGAGGGTTTTGGCCGGGCCAGCGGCCCGGTACCCAAGAGGGGGTGCCCGGCCGAACCCGTGGCCACCATTATCGGGTTGACCTGGCAGTCGGCCAACAATTAAAATAAAATGGCGGTCACGGCAGTGCGCTCTCCCATTTAAGGGCGAATGTGCTGCCCAGCCACAACAAGCTGTTGGGGCATTGAGTGGCAGCCGATCCGCTCCCATGGGACAATTCCCCACGCGGGGTGGAAAGGGGATCGCCGCCGGCCAATAAGGGATTGGTGCGTGCCCGATGGGGTGGGAAGACGGCCGGGGTGGTCCCTTACACTGCTCCAAAAATAAAGGATGGCAATTTAAAAAATGGCAGCCCCTCCGCGCTGACCGAGCAATGAGTCCTTACGGACCTGTAGAGGCGGCCACGGCTCTTATAGAGAGCAGGGTCCGATTCTGTTTTTCTATTCTTCCTATCAAAGCGAATATCCTCATATTATACTCCATCTTCCACCTGATTGCAACTCCCTTAACCTGTCCATAGCCCATTGCAGGCTGTTTGTATCCTTCTCACGTCTTACTTTCTCATCTACCTTTGTATCGTCCGAATACTGTGATACATTGCACTTGGTCCCTTTATCTAAGACATTAATATAGATTGTAAATAGCTGACGCCCAAGCACTGATCCTTGCAGCTCCCCACTAGTTACAGCCTGCCAATCGGAAAATGACCCGTTTATCCCTACTCTCTGTTCTCTGTTTGTTAACCAATCCTTTATCCATGCTAATATATTATCCACAACCCCATGAGCCCTTAGCTTGCATAGTGATCTTCCTAATCGCAGTCCTTTAGGAAATCCAAATATACTACATCCACTAGTTCCCCTTTATCTACCCTGCTAGTTCAGTCCTAAAAAAAACCTCTAATAAATTTGTCAAACACTCTTTCCCTTTCATAAAACCATGTTGACTCTACCTAATCATATTATGGTTTTCTAAGTGTCCTGTTACCACTTCCTTAATAATGGATTCCAGCATTTTCCCAAAGACTAATGTCAGGCTAACTGGTTTGTAGTTCCCTGTTTTCTTTCTCCCTCCTTTCTTGAATAGCAAGGTTACATTTTCTACCTTTCAATCCATTGGAAATGTTCTAGAATCTAGGGAATTTTGGAAGATCACAACCAATATATCCACTATTTCTACAGCATCTCTTTTTAGAACCCAAGGATTTAGGCTATCATGTCCAGGGAATTTGTCAGATTTTGGTCCCATTAGTTTCTCAAGTACTTTTTCTCTACTGATATTAATTATTTTATGTTTCTCACTCTTCTTAGACCCTTGATTCACCGCTATTTTTGGTATACTTTTTGTGTGAAGACAGATACAAAAGATTTGTTTAAAGTTTCTTCCATTTCCTTATTCCCCATTATAATTTCACCTGTCTCGGCCTCTAAGGGTGCGATGTTTACTTTTGTTACTCTTCCTTTATACGTACTTGGAGAAGCTCTTACAATCTGTCATTCTATTTATTGCTAGTTCACTCTCATTCTATTTTCCCCCTTTTTATCATTCCATGTGTTGATCACTCTATGTGAAGAAGGATTTCCTAAAATCAATCCTAACACTGCCCATTGCCAATTTGGACCTGTATTGCTTTGAGCTATTACTGTGGTTTCACTTGAACTAGTATTCCATATTGACCTTTTTCTTTGCAGTTTGTACACATGTGAGGTGCTCTCTTAGTCCCCTCCTTTTGAAGTTTGAAGTGCCCAACCCTGTTATTTTGGTGTGTGCCAAGTCAGTCGGTTCAAAATGTATTTAAAAATATTTAGCTGGTAACTTTCATCATGAAAATGTTAAAATGCTTGTTGGAGGTATATATGTGGCTCATTTAAACTGTATTTTTGAACTGCAACATTATGTTAATAAAAATCAGCACTTTATTGACTTTAGTTTTTTTTCCCCACACAAAGCCAAAAATATGGGCCAAAATATAGATTCAGGTTATAGCCCATCAGGTCGCTTTCAACCCAGGAAGGGAATAAATCAATTCAAGAACATTATTAAATAAAATTGATACTACTTCTGTACTAGTCAATATTCTTGTGTATGGCAGTGTAATGGTTAAGCTACTATACCAAGAACCTACACGTTGAGTTCAAATCCCACCATGCCTAGATTTTTTTTGTAATTCATTCACAGGATATGGGCGTCGCTGGTAAGGCCAGCATTTATTGCCCATCCCTAATTGCCCTTGAGAAGGTGGTGGTAAGCCGCCACCTTTGAACTGCTACAGTTCGTGTGGTGAGGGTACTCCCACAGTGCTAGTTTGGTGGGCAGTTCCAGGATTTTGACCCAGCAATGATGAAATATTTCCAATTCAGGATGGTGTGTGACTTGGAGGTGCTGGTGTTCCCATGCGCCTGCTGCTCGTGACCCCCTTAGTGGTAGAGGTCATGGGTTTGGGAGGTGCAGTTGAAGAAGCCTTTGCGAGTTGCTGCAGTGCATCTTATAGCTGGTACACGACAGCCACGTTGCACGGCGGAGGGAGTGAATGTTTAAGGTGATGGATGGGGTGCCAATCAAGTGAGTTTCTGGAGCTTTGTTGGAGCTGCAATCATCCAGACAAGTGGCGAGTATTCCATCAAAGTCCTGACTTGTGCCTTGTAGATGGAAGAAAGGCTTTGGGGAGTCACGAGGTGAGTCACCCGTTGCTGAATACTCAGCTTCTGACCTGCTCTTGTAGCTACAGTTTTTATGTAGTGAGTCCAGTTAGGTTTCGGGTCAATGGTGACACCCAGGATGTTGATGGTGAGGGATTTCATGATGGTAATGCCATTGGATGTCAAGGAGAGGTGGTTAGACTTTCTCTTGTTGGAGATGGTCATTGCCTGGCACTTGTGTGGCATGAATGTTATTTGTCACTTATCAGCCCAAGCCTGGACAATGTCCAAGTCTTGCTGCATGCGGGCATGGGCTGCTTCATTCTCTGAGGAGTTGCAAATGGAACTAAACACTGTGCAATCATCAGCAAACATCCCCACTTCTGACCTTATGCTGGAGGGAAGGTCATTGATAAAATAGCTGAAGATGGTTCGGCCTAGGACACTGTCCTGAGGAACTCCTACAGTGATGTCCTTGGACTTAGCTGATTAAGAACATTAGAGCAAAAGAAATAGCAGCAGGAGTAGGCCACCTGGCCCCTCGAGCCTGCTCTGCCATTTAATAAGATCATGGCTGATCTGATCATGGACTTAGCTCCTATTCCCTTATCGCTCAGAAATCTCTCCAACTCTGCCTTAAATATATTCAATAACCCAGCCTCCACTGCTCTCTAGGGCAGAGAATTCCCTAGATTTACACCCATCTGAGAAGAAATTCCTCCTCATCTCAGTTTTAAATGGGCGGCCCCTTATTCCCTAGTTTTAGTTTCTCCTATGAGTGAAAATATCCTCTGCATCCACCTAGTCGAGCCACTTCATTATCTCTTGTGTTTCGATAAGATCACCTCTCATCCTTCTGAAATCCAATGAGTGTAGGTCCAATCTACTCAACCTATCTTCATAAGTCAACCCCCTCATCTCCGGAATCAACCTAGTGAACCTTCTCTGAACAGCCTCCAATGCAAGTATATCCTTCCATAAATGGAGACCAAAACTGTACGCAGTACTCTAGGTGTGGCCTCGCCAATATCCTGTACAGTTGCAGCAGGACTTCTCTGCTTTTATACTCTATCCTCCTTGCAATAAAGGCCCCTTGCCTTCCTGATTACTTGCTGTACCTGCATACTGACTTTTTGTGTTTCATGCACAACATAATAACATAAGAAATAGGAGCAGGAGTAGGCCATACAACCCCTCGAGCCTGTCTGCCATTTAATACGATCATGGCTGATCCGATCATGGACTCAGGTCCACTTCCTTGCCCGCTCCCCATAACTCCTTATTCCTTTATCGGTTAAGAAACTCTCTATCTCTGTCTTAAATTTATTCAATGATCCAGCTTCCACAGCTCTCGAGGCAGCGAATTCCACAGATTTACAACCCACTCAGAGAAGAAATTCCTCCTCATCTCAGTTTTAAATGGGCAGCCCCTTATTCTAAGATTATGACCCCTAGTTCTAGTCTCCCCTATTAGTGGAAACATCCTCTCTGCATCCACCTTGTTAAGCCCCCTCATAATCTTATACATTTCAATAAGGTCACCTCTCATCCTTCTGAATTCCAATGAGTAGAGACCCAACCAACTCAATCTTTCCTCAAAAGTCAAGAACAAGGACCCTGAGGTCTCTCTGTACTGCAGCACTTTGCAATTTTTCTCCATTTTAAATTATAATTTGCTTTTCTATTTTTTTCTGCCAAAGTGGATAACCTCACATTTTCCCACATTATACTCCATCTGCCAATTTTTTGCCCACTCACTTAACCTGTCTATATCCCTTTGCAAATTCTTTGTGTCCTCCTCACAATTTGCTTTCCCACCCATCTTTGTATCATCATCAAATGTGGCTACATTACACTCGGTCCCTTCATCCAAGTCATTAATATAAATTGTAAATAGTTGAGGACCCAGCATCGATTCCTGCAGTACCCCGCTAGTTACTGGTTGCCAACCAGAAAATGATCCATTTATCCCAACTCTCTGTTTCCTGCTAATTAGCCAATCCTCTATGCATGCTAATATATTACCCCCTACCCCATGAACTTTTATCTTGTGCAGTCACCTCTTATGTGACACTTTATCGAATGCCTTCTGGAAATCCAAATACATCACATCCACTGGTTCCCCCTGATCCACCCTGCTCGTTACATCCTCAAAGAATCCAGCAAATTTATCAAACATGACTTCCCCATGCTGACTCTGCTTGATTGAATTATGCTTTTCCAAATGTCCCGCTACTGCTTCCTTAATAATGGACTCCCAATGACAGATGTTAGGCTAACTGGTCGATAGTTTCCTGCTTTTTGTCTGCCTCCTTTTTTAAATAGGGGTGTTATATTTGCGGTTTTCCAATCTGCTGGGACCGCCCCAGAATCCAGAGAATTTTGGTAGATTACAACCAATGCATCCTCTATCTCTGCAGCCACTTCTTTTAAGACCCTAGGATGTAAGCCATCAGGTCCAGGGGACTTCTTTGCCTTTAGTCCCATTATTTTAATGAGTACTACTTCATTAGTGATAGTGATTGCATTAAGTTCCTCCCTCCCTATAGCCCCTTGATTATCCACAATTGGGATGTTTTTAGTGTCTTCTACCTTGAAGACCGATACAAAATATTTGTTCAATTTCTCTGCCATTTCCCTGTTCTCCATTATTAATTCCCCAGTTTCATCCTCTAGTGGACCAACATTTACTTTAACCAACCTTTTCCTTTTTATGTACCTGTAGAAACTCTTACTATCTGTTTTTATATTTCGTGCTCTTTTACTTTCATAATCTGTCTTCCCTCTTTTTTTTTTTAGTCATTCTTTGCTGGCTTTTAAAAGTTTCCCAATCCTCTGGCCTCCCACTAGTTTTGGCCACATTGTGTATGCCCTTGTTTTCAATTTGATACCATCACTTATTTCATTAGTCATCCATGGATGGTTATCCGTTTTCTTACATTCTTTCCTTCTCATTGGGATATATTTTTGCGAGTTATGAAATATCTTTTTATATGTCTGCCACTGCTCATCAACCTCCCATATTTAATCTATTTTCCCAGTTCACTTTAGCCAACTCTGCATTCATACCTTTGTAGTCACCTTTATTTAAGCTTAGGACACTGGTTTGAGATCCAACTTTCTCACTCTCCAACTGAGTTTGAAATTCAACCATGTTATGGTCACTCATTCCTAGAGGATCCTTTACTAGGAGATCATTTATTAATCTTGTCTCATTACACAATACCAGATTTAAGATAGCCTGCTCCCTGGTTGGTTCTGCAACGCACTGTTGAAGGAAACTATCCCAGATACACTCTATGAACTCTTCCTCAAGGCTACCCTGACCAATTTGCTTTGCCCAATCAATATGAAGGTTAAAATCACCCATGATTATTGCAGTTCAACAGTGTAGCTACTGTGAGGGGGCCTGTAGACTACGCCCACCAGTGATTTTTTCTCATTATTCCTTATCTCTACCCAAACTGATTCAACATCTTGATCGTCTGAGCTAATATCATTTCTCACTAATGCACTGATCTCATCCTTTATTAACAGTGCTACCCCACCTCCTTTTTCTTTCTGTCCGACCTTCCGAATTGTCAAATACCCCATAATATTTAGTTCCCAGTCCTGTTCACCTTGCAACCACGCCTCTGTAATGGCTATCAGATCATACCCATTTGTATCTATTTGTGCCGTCAACTCATCTATTTTGTTATGAATGCTACGTGCATTCAGATAAAGAGCTTTTAAATTTATTTCTTTTACCATTTTTTCCTGCTTTGACTCCACTTTCTGATTCACCTTTGTTTATACATTCTGTCCCTTCCTGTCATGCTCTGGTTTTCATTTTACCCAGTGCTACCCTGCTCTATTGCCTTCTCCTTATTCTTTGACTTTTTAAATTTTCACTCACCTGAATCCTCCCCCCCTCCTCCCCCCCCTCCCCCCCCCCACCCTGCCCCCACTAATGAGTTTAAAGCCCTCTCTACAGCCCTAGTTATTTGATTTGCCAGGACCCTAGTCCCAGCACGGTCTCAGTGGAGCCTGTCTGAATGGACCAGCTCCCTCTTACCCCAGTACTGGTGCCAGTGCTCCACGAACCAAGACCCATTTCTCCCACACCAGTCTTTGAGCCACGTGTTTAACACTCTGATCTTATTTACCCTGTGCAAATTTGCTCGTGGCTCAGGTAGTAATCCAGAGATTATTACCGTTGTTTTTTAATTTGGCCCCTAGCTGCTCATACTACCTCAGCGGAACCTCTTTCTTTGTCCTATCTATGTCGCTGGTACCCACGTGGACCACGACAACTGGATCTTCCCCCTCCCACTCCAAGTTCTTCTCCAGCCCAGAGGAGCTGTCCTTAACCCTGGCACCAGACAGGTAACACAGCCTTCGGGACTCATGCTCTCGGCTGCAGAGAATCTTATCTATCCCCCTAATGATACTGTCCCCTATCACTGCAACAATTATTTTTACTCCTACCACTTGAATGGCTCCCTATACCACAGTGCTTTGGTCAGTTTGCTCATCCTCCTTGCAGTCCCTGCTGTCGTCCACACAGCGAGTAAGCGCCTCGAACCTGTTGGACAAGAGCAAGGGCTGAGGCTCCTCCATTATTCCATCCTGAGTCCCCATACATTCCTCACTCGTAGTTACACCCTCCTGTCCCTGACCACGGATCGAATTTGAATTAATTACTCTAATTGGTGTGACTAGCTCTTGGATCGCGGCATCCAGGTAACTCTTCCCCCTCCCTGATGTGTCGTCGTGTCCGTAGCTCGGACTCCAGTTCATCATCACGAAGCCGAAGTTCCTCGAGCTGCAGACACTTGCTGCAGATGTGGTCACCGTGGACCTTAATGGCATCCACCTGTTTCCACATGTTGCAGTAGTGACACATCGTCTGCCCTGCCATCTCTAATGTATTTAATTAATTAGATTTTGTTTTTAGTTATTAATCCCGGCCCCTAATTTAAGGCCCTAAATTTAAAGCAAGAAAAGGAAGAAAAACTCATCAACCAATCACTTCCCTACCTTCCTGTGACGTCGAATGTAGTCGCTCTGTTCTCCTTTGTTGCCCCCTCTTACCTGCTTGTGTTGCTCCCTGCAGTGGCTCGCCGCTGCTGCTTTTATCCCCGCTGCTGGTGTATTGCTCTCTTACACCATCTTCCTTTGTGCTAGGTATGACTGACGCCAGTGGAGAGTTTCCTTCTGATCTCCATTGTCTTCTCCTTCTGCCACGCTTGGTCAAAAGCTGCCTTGAAGTCAAGTACAGTCACTATCGCCTCACCTCCTAGAATTCAGCTCTTTTGTCCATTTTTGGACTGAGACGATGATGAGGTCCGGTGCCGAGCGGTCCTGGTGGAATCCAACCTGAGCATTGGTGAGCAGGTTATTAGTGAGAAATTGTTGCTTGATAACATTGTCGCTGATATCTTCCATCACTTTGCTGATGATTGAGAGTAGGCTGATGGGTGGCAATTGGCCGGATTGGATTTGTCCTCCTATTTGTGTACAGGACACACCTGGGCAATTTTCCACGTTGTCAGGTCAATACCAGTGTTGTAGCTAGAGGCACGGCTCGTTCTGCAGCACAGGTTTTCAGCACTGCAGCTGGGATTTTGTCAGGGCCCATAGCTTTTGGTGTATCCAATGCACTGAGCCATTTCTTGTTATCACTTGGAGTGAATTGAATTGGCTGAAGACTGGCATCTGTGATGGTGGGAATCTCAGGAGGATGCTGAGATGGATCATCCACTCTGTAGGTGGTAATCAGCAGGAAGTTTCTTGGATTTGCTGCTGCATAAGACTTCATGGGATCCGGTGTTGATGTTGAAGACTCCCAGGGCCGCTCCCTCCAGACTGTATACCGCTGTGTCACCACCTCTGGTGCGTATGTCCTGTCCCACTGGCAGGCCAGGGATGGTGATAGAGGACTCGAATGTTAGCTGATCGGTAATATTTTGAGAGTATGACTAGTCAGATTGTTGCTCTCCCAATTTTGGCACAAGTCCCCTGAAGATAGTGAGGAGGACGTTGCAGGCTCGACTGGGCTGGGTGTGCCTTTGTCGTGTCCGAATCTGATGCCGAGGTTAATGTGAGCGGTCCATTTGGTTTTATTCTGTTTGTCCTTTTTTGCAGTGGTTGAGTGGCTTGCTTGGCCATTGGCGTCAGGTTTCCTTCCCTGAAGGACATTAGTGAACCAGTTGGCTTTTTATGACAATCCGATAGCTTCATGGTCACCATTACTGATTTTTGTTCCAGATTTCTTTAATTAACTGAATTCAAATTCACAAACTGCCCTGGTGGGATTTGAACTCATGTCTAATTACAGATCATTAGTCCAGGTCTCTTGGTTACTACTACAACAACATAACTACTATACTACCGTAACCAATATATTATGCATGTTGTCTGCAGCCCAGGAGCACATTATACTTGGGTCAAATTGATCTTTTTTTATGATCTTTTGCAACTAAATAGGAATTGAAGCAAATGACCAGCTTCTCGTATCTTGCATTCCTTGGCTATGTACATTATTTAGCTCCATCACATTGTACAGATGCAGCTAAAACTGAGAAGAGGTCAGAATTCATTAGGGTTTTAAAAACAAAACTTTTTTTCAGTTCTAGCATCGAGACTCAGCAACTGGGAAGCACCTCAGGAATTCTTGTGAGCTTCCCATGATATTTTGTCCGAATATTTAAATGGAAGGATGGGCATATATCCAAACTTCAAACCTGTATTTGCACAAGCGAAGGTCCACTCTGGGGGTGCAAATTCATTAAAACACCCGCTTCATATTAGCCTATTGGTGCTGGGATTTCCACGCCTGATCAAAGAGATGTGAGGTGCCCAATGATTTGTAAAAATGCGGCTCTATTTATTATAATCAACAAGAACAACAACTTGCCTTTAAATAGAGCTTTTAACGTAGTAAAACGTCCCAAGGCGTTTCACAGGAGTGTTATCAAACAAAATTTGACAGCGAGCCACATGGAGATATTGGGGCAGAAGCTTGGCCAACGAGCTAGGTGTTAACATAGAAACATAGAAAATAGGTGCAGGAGTAGGCCAGTCGGCCCTTCTAGCCTGCACCGCCATTCAATGAGTTCATGGCTGAACATGCAACTTCAGTACCCCATTCCTGCTTTCTCGCCATACCCCTTGATCCCCCTAGTAGTAAGGACTTCATCTAACTCCTTTTTGAATATATTTAGTGAATTGGCCTCAACAACTTTCTGTGGTAGAGAATTCCACAGGTTCACCACTCTCTGGGTGAAGAAGTTTCTCCTCATCTCGGTCCTAAATGGCTTACCCCTTATCCTTAGACTGTGACCCCTGGTTCTGGACTTCCCCAACATTGGGAACATTCTTCCTGCATCAAACAGTCTGAACCCATCAGAATTTTAAACGTTTCTATGAGATCCTCTCTCATTCTTCTAAACTCCAGTGAATACAAGCCCAGTTGATCCAGTCTTTCTTGATAGGTCAGTCCCGCCATCCCTGGAATCAGTCTGGTGAACCTTCGCTGCACTCCCTCAATAGCAAGAATGTCCTTCCTCAGGTTAGGAGATGAAAACTGTACACAATACTCCAGGTGTGGCCTCACCAAGGCCCTGTACAACTGTAGCAACACCTCCCTGCCCCTGTACTCAAATCCCCTCGCTATGAAGGCCAACATGCCATTTGCTTTCTTAACCGCCTGCTGTACCTGCATGCCAGCCTTCAATGACTGATGTACC
Source organism: Pristiophorus japonicus (assembly GCF_044704955.1). Classification (NCBI taxonomy): domain Eukaryota; kingdom Metazoa; phylum Chordata; class Chondrichthyes; family Pristiophoridae; genus Pristiophorus; species Pristiophorus japonicus. Next base: position 79,757,964 of record NC_091994.1, on the reverse strand, counting down.
ATGACACCCAGGTCTCGTTGCACCTCCCCTTTTCCTAATCTGTCACCATTCAGATAATAGTCTGTCTCTCTGTTTTTACCACCAAAGTGGATAACCTCACATTTATCCACATTATACTTCATCTGCCATGCATTTGCCCACTCACCTAACCTATCCAAGTCGCTCTGCAGCCTCATAGCATCCTCCTCGCAGCTCACACTGCCACCCAACTTAGTGTCATCCGCAAATTTGGAGATACTACATTTAATCCCCTCGTCTAAATCATTAATGTACAGTGTAAACAGCTGGGGCCCCAGCACAGAACCTTGCGGTACCCCACTAGTCACTGCCTGCCATTCTGAAAAGTCCCCATTTACTCCTACTCTTTGCTTCCTGTCTGACAACCAGTTCTCAATCCATGTCAGCACACTACCCCCAATCCCATGTGCTTTAACTTTGCACATTAATCTCTTGCGTGGGACCTTGTCGAAAGCCTTCTGAAAGTCCAAATACACCACATCAACTGGTTCTCCCTTGTCCACTCTACTGGAAACATCCTCAAAAAATTCCAGAAGATTTGTCAAGCATGATTTCCCTTTCACAACTCCATGCTGACTTGGACCTATCATGTCACCTCTTTCCAAATGCGCTGCTATGACATCCTTAATAATTGATTCCATCATTTTACCCACTACCGATGTCAGGCTGACCGGTCTATAATTCCCTGTTTTCTCTCTCCCTCCTTTTTTAAAAAGTGGGGTTACATTGGCTACCCTCCACTCGATAGGAACTGATCCAGAGTCAATGGAATGTTGGAAAATGACTGTCAATGCATCTGCTATTTCCAAGGCCACCTCCTTAAGTACTCTGGGATGCAGTCCATCAGGCCCTGGGGATTTATCGGCCTTCAATCCCATCAATTTCCCCAACACAATTTCCCGACTAATAAGGATTTCCCTCAGTTCCTCCTCCTTACTAGACCCTCTGACCCCTTTTATATCCGGAAGGTTGTTTGTGTCCTTCTTAGTGAATACCGAACCAAAGTACTTGTTCAATTGGTCCGCCATTTCTTTGTTCCCCGTTATGGCTTCCCCTGATTCTGACTGCAGGGGACCTACGTTTGTCTTTGCTAACCTTTTTCTCTTTACATATTTATAGAAACTTTTGCGATCTGTCTTAATGTTCCCTGCAAGCTTCTTCTCATACTCCATTTTCCCTGCCCTAATCAAACCCTTTGTCCTCCTCTGCTGAGTTCTAAATTTCTCCCAGTCCCCGGGTTCGCTGCTATTTCTGGCCAATTTGTATGCCACTTCCTTGGCTTTAATACTATCCCTGATTTCCCTTGATAACCACGGTTGAGCCACCTTCCCTTCTTTATTTTTACGCCAGACAGGAATGTACAATTGTTGTAGTTCATCCATGCAGTCTCTAAATGTCTGCCATTGCCCATCCACAGTCAACCCCTTAAGTATCATTCTCCAATCTATCCTAGCCAATTCCCGCCTCATACCTTCAAAGTTACCCTTCTTTTATTTCTGGACCATGGTCTCTGAATTAACTGTTTCATTCTCCATCCTAATGCAGAATTCCACCATATTATGGTCACTCTTCCCCAAGGGGCCTCGCACAACGAGATTGCTAATTAATCCTCTCTCATTCCACAACACCTAGTCTAAGATGGCCTCCCCCCTAGTTAGTTCCTCGACATATTGGTCTGGAAAACCATCCCTTATGCACTCCAGGAAATCCTCCTCCACCGTATTGCTTCCAGTTTGGTTAGCCCAATCTATGTGCATATTAAAGTCACCCATTATAACTGCTGCACCTTTATTGCATATACCCCTAATTTCCTGTTTGATGCCCTCCCCAACATCACTACTACTGTTTGGAGTAGTTAAGAAGCGTCTTAAAGGAGGAAAAGAGAGGCAGAGAGGTTTAGGGAGGAAATTCCAGAGCTTAGGGCCTTGGCAGCTGAAGACAATCAAAATAGAATTATGATTTCTCAACTGTTTATTTCACCACTGGTAAGATCTGTATGAATATATTTTCCAGTGCTCTTGCAGGATTTCAAGAGAAACCAGATTACATACCTTGGGACAAAGAGCTCCAAATTACCACTGATGGAAGGTGTTTTCTGTGTCCTCCATTGGGCAATCCCAGAAGAGAGAACGCTAGAAGGTTCCACGTCCTGTGCTCCATATATAGCACACCAACGGGTTTATCTTTAGTTCTTGGGTCCCTCTGTGATCATCAATCACAACTGTGCTGCTTTGGAGAGTGTACAGTATGTCTAATTGAGCCCCTGGACCCAAGGTTTGAGCTGGACTCTAAAACCATGATCAAAATTTGTGAGAATTGTAGTAAATCCTGGACTTAAAAATCCATATCAACTGCACAAAGGCCTGCGAGAGATAATTACTCATTTAATAATTGCCACAGAAGGCAGATTTGTTCCCCGGCTCTACATGCAAGAGCACAATGTGCTAAAGGGACTGCTCATGAAGTATGTGTGCTACTATTTGGGAGGGTAGGGTCGAGGAAAAAGCAGCATGAAAGCATGTTTTGGGGAATTTGGCCAAAACGTGCATACTATTTGGGAAACTACAAACTGGATTTATTTCATTAACCATATAAGAATGCACAAATAGTCTTTCTTTCACTGCTACTGAAAGTGGAATGAAAACTCTGCTGCCTGTATCCCAAGTCCCATTCACTCATCACCCCTGTTCTTGCTGGCCTACATTGGCTCCCAGTCCACCAACGCCTTGATTTTAAAGTACTTGGTCTCGTGTTCAAATTCCTCCATGGCCTCTCCCCTCCCTAACTCTCTAACTTCCTCCAGCCCTACAACTGAGAACTCTCATACCTCCAACTCTGCCTTTTATGCTTTCCACACTTCTTTCTCCCCACCATTGGTGACCATGCCTTCACCCAACTAGGCCTTAAGCGCTGGAATTCCCTCCTACAAACTCTTCACCTTGCCACCTCTCTACCTCTCTCACCTCCTTAAGACTTTAATTAAGTCTGACTTCTTTGACCAAGCATTTGATCACCTGTCCTAATGTCTCCTTTTTGGCACTGTTAGTTTCATCTAATTTATGCTCCTGTGAAACACCTTTGGATTTTTTTCGTACATTAAAGGCGCTGTATAAATGCAAGTTGCTATTATTATTTTTGGAGTCTGGAGACTATATGTTTCTTCGTTGAGTTCAGCTCTTTGCTCATTTTTCACGGAGTTGTGATCACGGTCTTAATCCGCCTCAACATCCTCATGCTTTGGTTGTTGCTCCTCACTGGGCTTCACCCAGTCCCATCAGCTCTACATCAAAATCAGAGCAGAAAGGAAAGTCAGCGGCCTAAGCTCCCATCTCCAGAGAGAAGTGAGATGAGATTCGCCATGGAAAATAGTGAAAGTGGAAATGTGAACCTGATGGCTCAGACTTAAGGTAGGGCCAGTCAACCAGGGAGAGGCTGCACAGACATTAAACAGAATGGGTATGGCTCACAGCGGTGAACAGGGCAAGAGTACCCATCCTCATTCAATTCCAGGAGGAGACCCACCCTGGTTCTTTTCCGTGACCCACCTCCTCCGTACCTACCCCCTCAGTTCTGTTCTCACTCTATGGCATCAGGGCTGCTTCACTCCCATCTTCAGGATACTGTTCTGTTCTCATTCAGCTGGAGGTTTACAGCCAAACCTGAAGTGGAGCAACAGCGGTGCAGCGATACTGGGATTAAAACCCGTTGAGTTAGGGTGAGCGGTTACAGACAAGGGCAGACTCCCAGAGGGTAATGTTTGTATCCCTCCCCAATGTGTTCCTGCAAGCACCTCTTTGTTGAGTTCTATCTTCCTGCTTCCCTGCTGTGTAGCAACGGCCCAGTGCTGTGATGTCACTCCTACAGATCCAGATTTTGTTTCAATTTAGCTCGTCATAGAATCATAGAAATTTACAGCACAGAAGGAAGCCATTTGGCCCATCGTGTTCGTGCCGGCCGACAAAGAGCTATCCAGCCTAATCCCACTTTCCAGCTCTTGGTCTGTAGCCTTGTAGGTTACGGCACTTCAGGTGCATATCCAAGTACTTTTTAAATGCGGTGAGGGTTTCTGTTTCTGCCACCCTTTCAGGCAGTGAGTTCCAGACCCCCACCACCCTCTGGGTGAAGAAATTTCCCCTCAAATCCCCTCTAAACCTTTTACCAATTACTTTAAATCTATGCCCCCTGGTTGTTGACCCCTCTTCTAAGGAAAGTAGGTCCTTCCTATCCACTTTATCTAGGCCCCTCATAATTTCATATACCTCAATCAGGTCTCCCCTCAGCCTCCTCTGTTCCAATGAAAACAACCCAACCTATCCAATGTTTCCTCATAGCGAAAAGTCTCCAGCAGCCCAGGCAACATCTTTGTAAATCTCCTCAGTACCCTCTCTAGTGTAACCACATCTTTCCTGTAATGTGGTGACTAGAACTGCATGCAGTATTCTAGCTATGGCCTAACTAGTGTTTTATACAGTTCAGGCATAACCTTCCTGTTCTTATATTCTATGCCTCGGCTAATAAAGGCAATAATTCCATATGCCTTCTTAACCACCTTAACTACCTGCCCTTCTACCTTCAGGGATCTGTGGATATGCACTCCAAGATCCCTTTGTTCCTCTAAACTTCAGTGTGCTACCATTTATTGTGCATTCCCTTGCCTTGTTAGCCCGACCCAAATGCATTAACTCACACTTCTCCAAATTGAATTCCATTTAGCACTGTTCTGCCCACCTGTCCAGTCCATCGATGTCTTCCCATAGTCTACAGCTTTCTTCCTCATTATCAACCACATGGCCAATTTTTGTATCATCTGCAAACTTCTTAATCATACCCACTATATTCAAGTCTAAATCATTGATAAAAACCACAAAAAGCAAGGGACCTAATACTGAGCCCTGTGGAACCATGCTGAAAACACTCATCGACCATTACCCTTTGCTACCTGCCTCTGAGCCAATTTTGGATCCTACTTGCCACTTTACCTTGGATTCCATGGGCTTTTGCTTTCGTGACCAGTCTGCCATGTGGGACCTTATCAAATGCCTTGCTAAAATGCATATACACTACATCAAATGCAACAGCCTCATCGATCTTCCTTGTTACCACCTCAAAAAATTCAATCAAGTTAGTCAGACACTACCTTCCCTTAACAAATCCATGCTGACTGTCCTTGATTAATCCATATCTTTCTAAATGAAGATTTATCCTGTCCCTCAGAATTTTTTCCAGTAATTTTACCACCACCAAGGTAAGGCTGACTGTCACAGAAGGGGGTCGTTTGGTGCATTGTGTCTGTGCCATGCTGGGGGTAGTTATAAGAACATAAGAATTAGGAACAGGAGTAGGCCATCTAGTCCCTCGAGCCTGCTCCGCCACTCAACAAGATCATGGCTGATCTGGCCGTGGACTCAGCTCCACTTACCCGCCCGCTCCCCATAACCCTTAATTCCCTTATTGGTTAAAAATCTATCTATCTGTGATTTGAATACATTCAATGAACTAGCCTCAACTGCTTCCCTGGGCAAAGAATTCCACAGATTCACAACCCTCTGGGAGAAGAAATTCCTTCTCAACTCGGTTTTAAATTGGCTCCCCCGTATTTTGAGGAAGTGCCCCCTAGTTCTAGTCTCCCTGACCAGTAGAAACAACCTCTCTGCCTCTATCTTGTCTATCCCTTTCATTATTTTAAATTTTTCTATAAGATCACCCCTCATCCTTCTGAACTCCAATGAGTAAAGACCCAGTCTACTCAATCTATCATCATAAGGTAACCCCCTCATCTCCGGTATCAGCCTAGTGAATCGTCTCTGTACCCACTCCAAAGCTAGTATATCCTTCCTTAAGTAAGGTGACCAAAACTGCACGCAGTACTCCAGGTGCGGCCTCACCAATACCCTGAACAGTTGCAGCAGTACCTCCCTGCTTTTGTACTCCATCCCTCTCACAATGAAGGCCAACATTCCATTCGCCTTCCTGATTACCTGCTGCACCTGCAAACTAACTTCTTGGGATTCATTCACAAGGATCCAAAAAGAGTTTCATTCACAAGGACCCCCAGGTCCCTCTGCGCCGCAGCATGTTGTAATTTCTCCCTATTCAAATAATAATCTCTTTTACTGTTTTTTTTCCCAAGGTAGATGACCTCACATTTTCCGACATTGTATTCCATCTGCCAAACCTTGGCCCATTCGCTTAACCTATCTAAATCTCTTTGCAGCCTCTCTGTGTCCTCTACACAACCCGCTTTCCCACTAATCTTTGTGTCATCTGCAAATCTTGTGACATTGCACTCTGTCCCCTCTTCCAGGTGAAAATATCTGCATTCCCTTGCCCTTTTCCCAAAATCATGAATATTTTTCTTGTTCAAATGTTTATCTAATTTCCTCTTAAATGTCATAATTGACTCTGTTTCAAAGCCACCTGTGATGATGCACAATCTGCTGGTAATTCAGTCAATTTTTTCTCCAAAAAATTTTAATAATCCAGTCGGTCAAATTAAGCAATTTCAGTAAAACAGAACATATTTGCATGACTTTATTTTGAATGAACGGGTACTTTGAATTAAGAGCTTTGAATTAAGAGGAGCGGACTGTTCCTTTTGCATGAAGAGAGAATTTTCTAGCCACCCCCCGCTCTTGATTTTTAGTACTGATCCGAACACCAAGCCAAAGGGTGGTGTAAACATTATTGATGCAATATGATTTATTTAATAGCACCATCACGCGAACAAACATTCTTCTTCGCTCCATGCAATTCATTCAGGCTGAATGGAACTATTCCCAGCAGGATATCAACCCAGTTTCATTTAGTATTTTCTCAGCTCTTTGTACAGTTATTCGGTTTCTTTTGTTGCAGCTACGCTTCACTGAATTTTTGATTCCTGTTTCAATCATTGTGCCCCTGACACCTTAACTGGATTTTGAGCTTTAACATAGATTGTCCATTGGGGTGCAATTTGTACCTGCATGTTGTTCCCCCCTTAACCTGTCAGCCATTGGTCTATAGATTGCATCTTCACAAAGGGGTTTTTAACTTGTAAACTGAGACTGTTGCCAGAGTGCTATTATTATATATCCACCCACAGTGTAGTAACGTAGACCCCATACCTATTGATTGTTTACTTCATTGAACTTAATTGTTAACATAATTGAACTTGGCCACGTTTGTAGGCAACGATAATTTGAGTAGTGCTCAACTGTACAGGCAACACAGGCATGTGGGAGGTATAATAGGACACCACTCACCCAACATTCTGGCTGGAATGTGTACTTTGATCCAGTCAGTGGCAGTCAGTACAGCCGTAGACTGGTGGTGCTGCGTTGAAGCTTTTTACACTTCCGAGTCAGACAAAACGCAGCGCTAACAGTCCCGAGTTCAGACACGACACAACGCTAACAGTCCAGAGCACTGGCAGAGCATGGCGCTAACGGTCTCGAGCACGGGGCAGGACACAACGTGAACAGTCCCGAGTTCAGACACGGCACGATGCTAACATTCCCGAGCTCAGACTCGGCGCTAACAGTCCTGAGCACGGGCAGGGCACAATGCGAACAGTCCCGAATTCAGACACGGCATGACGCTAACAGTCCCGAGCTTGAGCAGGACATCATCATCATAGGCAGTCCCTCGGAGTCGAGTATGACTTGCTTCCACACTAAAATGAATTCTCAGGTGACTGTACAGTCCAATGCAGGACCTACAGTCTCTGTCACATGTGGGGTAAATGGTGGTTGAAGGAACAGATGGGCCTGGGTTGCCATGTGCTCCTTCTGCTGTCTACGCTTGGCTTCAGCTTGTTCTCTGTGAAGAGACTTGAGGTGTTCAGAGCCTTCCCGGATGCTTTTCCTCCACTTTGGGTGGTCTTGGACAAGGGATTCACAGGTGTCGGTAGGGATGTTACATTTTTTCAAGGAGGCTTTGAGGGTGTCCTTGAAGTGCTTCCTCTGCCCATCTGGGGCTCGCTTGCCATGTCAGAGCTCCGAGTAGAGCGCTTGTTTTGGGAGTCTCGTGTCAGGCAGAAGATGTGGCCTGTCCAGCGGAGCTGATTGAGCGTGGTCAATGCTTCGATGCTGGGGATGTTGGCCCAAGCGAGGACACTGATGGTGCACCTATCCTGTCAGTGGATTTGCAGGATCTTGCGGAGGCAGCATTGGTGGTACTTCAGTGTTTTTGAGAGAGCTCAAGAAATCCAGCAGCTAGCCGACAACCATGACGTGCGAGGATTCTCCAGTGCAGTCAATACGACCTACGGCCCAAGCACCCAAGGCCCTACCCCACTGCTGGCCAAGAACAGAGAGGTGCTCATCAAGGACAGAGAGGCAGTCGAGCAGGGCACAGCGCTAATACTCCCGAGCTCAGACACAGCACAGCGCTCACAGTCCTGAGCTCGGGAAAGGCACGGCGCTAGCACTCTCTAGCTCGGCAGGACACAGCGTCAACAATCCTGAGCTCAAGCAGGGCAAAATGCTATCCCTCCCAAGCTCAGGAAGGGCACAGCACTAACACTCCACACTTAATTTGGCTCCACCAAAATTGCTGGTGTGTGGATGGCTTTGTAACAGTAACTCTTCCTGCTGAAAGCCCTCAGAAGCGTTTATTTCAACTCCTGACACTATAATTGGTTGAAAATGTACTGTTCTCCAGAACAATAGGGTAGCTACCCTGAACACATAGCCTGTCTTCTGGTGATGATCTGGAATTGGTAAAATTGAGAAAGCCAAGTTTATCTGTCTGATGGAGAAATCTCTTCATAAGGCTATGCTGCATGAAAAATTGTTTCTTGAACTGCAAGGAAATGTTGATCTCTGCAGTGACAGATTTAGGACCAATTTGGGAATCTCTTTAGAATAGATTAAATGTAAACATTCCATGTGGGTACCAATGAGCAATTTCTGTCATTTGAATGCCAGCAAGTGGTGATAAATTCACTAACAACAAAAAGCCAAGTTTTCCCTTGTGCTGCAAGTGAATACTTTTTAAATGTGTATTTTCGGGAAACTTTTACACATTAGGGACGATTTTTGCCACGAACCATCTGTGTTGCATGGATATTATCGCCAGAGAAAGAAAGAGAGATGTCAACTGTGTTCAGCTTTTGTCTCTTATTCTCTCCTTTAGTTCTCACATTTGCATACAACCCTGTCCTTCTGGTGATGAGACCCTATTATTATATTTTTTAGGTCTCTAGCTATTGCAGCAAAGATTAGACCAGATTCTAATTTACATCTTATCAGGTGGCAGATGGATAAAGAAAAAAGTGCAAACTCTCGAAGTCTGGGACCAAACATGAAAGTGGTCTAAACGCATTGCAGACCCATCAGCAAAGCATCTGAAAAGTAAAACACCAACAACTTGCACTTATATAGCATCTTTAACTTAGTAAAACGTCATAAGGCGCTTCACATGAGCGGTTATCAAACAAAATTTTGATACTGAGCCGAACGCAAGGAGATATTAGGACAGAGAAGTAGGTTTTAAGGCACGCCTTAAAGGAGGAAAGGGAGGTAGAGAGCAATATTCCCATTGAGCTGTGCGACTGCGCAGTGGTCTGGAGGTCCCGTGCAAGCTGCTCACCGGCTTTACAGTGGTAATAACCGCGCATGCACAAAATATTGAATGGACTGCACAGCCAAAAGACTCGCAAGCAACATTGGAAGAGAAGCGGAGGGGTTTAGTGAGGGAATTCCAGAGCTTGGGGCGTAGGCAACTGAAGGCCTGGCTGCCAAAGGTGGAGCGATTAAAATCAGGGATGCGCAAGAGGCCAGAACTGGAGGAGCGCAGTGATCTCGGAGGATTGTAGAGCTGGAGGAGCTTATAGAGATATGGACCGGCGAGGCCATGGAGGGATTTCAAAACAAGAATGAGAATTTTAAAATTGAGATGTTGCCTGTCCGGGAGCCAATGTAGGTCAGCGAGCACAGGGGTCATGGTTGAACGAAACTTGGTGCGAGTTAGGATACCAGGCAGCAGAGTTTCGGGTCAGCTCAAGTTTATGGAGGTGGAAGGTGGGAAGCCGGCCAGGAGAGAATTGGAATAATTGGACGATTTTACAGAGGTGGGAGTAGGGGTCTTGGTGATAAAGTGGATGTATGCTCCTCTCGGTTGCGAACAGTCTGGTTCAGCCTCACAGTTGGTGGGTTTCAGTACTGTGGCAGAGGTGGAAGCCTGATTGGAGGGATTCGAACATGCAGTTCTGGGAAAGATGGGCACAGATTTGGGAGGGGATAGCACATTCAAGGACTTTGGAGAGGAATGGGAAGTTGGAGGTGGGGCAGTGGTTTGCAAGGACAGAGTGGTCAAGGATGGGTTTTTTGAGGAGAGGGGCAAGACAAGTTATGGGTTTGCTTGTTGTTCAGAAACATAATTCCTTCATTTTACGGTGATGACTCACCTGCTAATACTTCCAACATTTTCTATTTTTACTTCATCCTGAATCCATGCCTTTGGTCACCTTCATACTCATGATTCCAGTGCTCTCCTGGCCAACCTCTCTCCCTCCATAAATGTCACCTCATCCAACACTCTGCTGCCCATGTCCTATACCACACAAGTCCCACTCACCCATTACCCCTGTCCTGGCTGACGCACATTGCTTCCTAGTCGCACAACATCTCCAACTTAAAATGTTCATCTTCATGTTTGAATCTCTTTTATGGTCTTTCCCCTCTAGTAAAAATACCAGTAATTTCTAACAAAATAGAGAGAAAAGGGCCATGTATTCAGAAGCCAAGGGAAAAAAAGTATTTTTGAACAATTCCATTGGTTCTCCTTTTCCTGCTTGTTGCCTTTTGTGGTTTGATGATTCCTCATCAGTAGTTTTCCTGCTTGGCTGTTGTTCGTTCATAAATTTCAGTAATATTCCAAGTAATTGGCACTGTTCAGTTAACAGTAATTTGGCTCAATTGCCTATTGATAAACAGGAAGAAGTACCTATGTGATACTCATTTTCTACGAGCTATGGATGTGCTGTGCTAACTTTTAATTTGAACGGAATTTGTAATTATGGGCCCAAGTTTCCACACGATAAAAAACGGGCGCCCCTCATGGCTGGGCGCCCGTTTTCGTGCCTAAAACGGTGCCTTAAAAAAAAAATCGCAATTCTGGAGCGTTCTGCAGCTCCTTGTCTGCCTGGCGCGGCGCTCAGGAGGGTGGAGCCTACACTCGCGTCGATTTTGTAAGTGGGAGGGGGCGGGTACTATTTAAATTAGTTTTTTTCCTGCCGGCAATGCTGCGCGTGCGCGTTGGAGCGTTCGAGCAGTGTGAAAAAAACATTGGCACTCGGCCATTTTTGTAGCTCTTTAATTTTTGAAATTTTTTTTAATAAAAGCACATTGCCATCAGCACTTGCAGCCTTCTCACTGTCTCCTCCCCCCCCCCCCCCCCCCCCGCCGCGGGAAAGAATGGGCGCCCCCCCCCCCCACGGGAAGAACGGGCGCCTCCTCCCCCCCCCCCCCCCCCACGGGAAAGAACGGGCGCCTCTCTCTTTCTCCCCCCTCCCCCCCCGGCGGGAAGAACGGGCGCCTCTCTCTTTCTCTCCCCCACCCCCCGCGGGAAAGAACGGGCGCCTCCTCTCTTTCTCCCCCCCCCCCCCCCCACCGCGGGAAGAACGGGCGCCTCCTCTCTCTCCTTCCCCCCCCCCCCCCCGCGGGAAAGAACAGGCGCCTCCTCTTCCCCCCCCCGCGGGAAGAACGGGCGCCTCAGGCTGACTGCAGCATTCTCCGTGCCTGAAGCACTTTCACACAGATAGGAAGATGGTTTATTTAATCTTTTCTTTGCTTATAAATGTTTATTCAGGTTGGATTTATTTGTATAATATTTGTAGAAGTATAAATAAGGATTTATTGTAGAATTTAATGACGTCCCTTCCCCCCCCTCCTCCCCCCCCCCCCCCCCCCCACCTCGTTCTGGACGCCTAATTTGTAACCTGCGCCTGATTTTTTAATGTGTAGAACAGGTTTTTTCAGTTCTACAAAAATCTTCACTTGCTCCATTCTAACTTAGTTTGGAGTACGTTTTCACTGTGGAAACTTTGAAATCAGGCGTCAGTGGCCGGACACGACCCCTTTTGAAGAAAAAATTCTGTTCCAAAGTAGAACTGTTCTACCAGACTAGAACTGCAGAAAAAAAAATGTGGAGAATTGCGATTTCTAAGATAGTCCGTTCTCCACCAGTTGCTCCTAAAAATCAGGCGCAAATCATGTGGAAACTTGGGCCCATAGTGTGGTTTTTTTATTCATTCCTGGGGTGTGGGAATTGCTAGCAAGACCAGCATTTATTGCCCATCCCTAATTGCCCTTGAGAAGGTGGTGGTGAGCCGCCGCCTTGAACCACTGCAGTCCGTGCGGTGAAGGTATTCCCATGGTGCTGTTGGGAAGGGAGTTCAAGGATTTTGAACCAGTGACGAAGGAATGGCGATATATTTCCAAGTCAGGATGATGTTTGACTTGGAAGGCAACTTGGAGGTGATGGTGTTCCCATGTGTCTGCTGCCTTTGTCCTTTCAGGTGGTAGAGGTTGCGTGTTTGGGGCGGTTCTGTCGAAGAAGCCTTGGCGACTTGCTGCAGGTTATCTTGTAGATCGTACACACTGCAGCCACAGTGTCCTGGTGATGGAGGGAGTGAATGTTTAAGGTTTGAACCAGCAGGGAAATACTGCTGTACTTGTCCCACCCTGAGCATCTTCATATTAATTCGCAAAACTTTGAACTATAGAAACTCTTATTTCTGCACAGCATAAATCCTAACAAACACCAGAGATCATTTTAACCATCTTCAACCACCTCCTATATGACACACCACAAAAGTCCTCCCAGTAGACACTGCAAATTTGACAACAATAGCCTGATTACTTTTGAGGGCCAGAGGGTGTCTGAGGAACTTTAGCACAGGAGGTTACATTGTTGGGTTAGAGCCCACGATGGGCTGTACCTAATCTATGGAAGGAGTGGATTTAATGCCTGGCTGTCCATGGATTAGTAGAATGGCTGGATCTATTCAAATTTTGTTGCACCACTCTCTATCTGGGTCACTCTTTGCTTAAGCCCTCCATTCATCCCTGTTCTTTTTCACCCCGAGCAATTTTAGATGGATTTTCTATAATTTATTTCCTATCTATTAGGGCAGACTTCACAAATTTACAGAGAGCTCATCGGGAATTTGGGTGTAAGGGTTAGCTAGTCCTGCAGGATTTTCTGGTCTTTCATTTTACTGGACAGGAAATTCACTGCGGCCCATTGATCTCCATGCCCGAATTCTTGACGAGCGTTTCCAGTGCTGAAGCTTCTTGCCCAGGGCACAGATTTGTAAAATCCACCTTATTGTCCTAGCTCATAGAGAAATACCATCTTGAAATTATGCTGGTTGAATATTAGTGTCTGAATACTTAATCTGCCTCTATTAAACTCCATCAACTATCCTGTGGGTTGATGATTTGCATCTACCTCAAAATAGTGGACTAATAAATTTATGATGAACCTTAACAATTTTAATTTATGACCAATTTGTAAATAAAATTACAGTTGTAAATTTAAAGTCGGAAGAGATCTGAAAACTAGGAAGTCATCTCGGAGCATTTTATATTAAGGAAAAAATTGATGCAGGGGAGGAAGGGAGGGGAATCAAGAGTCTGTGCTAGGGGCCTAGAAATCCCGGTCGAGGTCTTCCCGCGGGCAAACGACTGAAAAAAGGGAAACAAATGCGCACTTACCTGTTCCTGCTGCACCCACTCGAGATCCCAGTCATGAGGCCTTCACTCCCTGCGCATCGCAGCACGTGCACGGCGGGACGTCCGTAAGCTGGAGCTGGAGTCACATGGCTCTGGGTAGCCAATCAAGGTACGGTATTTTCTCATTCATAATAATAGGAACTCCGCAAGTTGGAGTTTCCATTATTATGATTGAGAAACAGCCCCCAAACACCAAAACACTAAAAAAAATAAAAAATATAAATATTTAAGATTAATTTAAATTAAAGTTATTAATGTCATAAAAAATATTTTTTATCCGATTTTTTTAAAATTTGGTTTTAAATAAACTTACTGTAGTGGGCAGGGTTTTTAACAATAAAATGTGTTAAATTTTATTTTGTTATGTTTTTGTTGTTTTAAAACTCTTACGCCTGTAAAAGTAGGCTATGCTTCTGCTTTTATCAGGCGCAAGAGTTTTCAGGACATCAGCTGGGCAAGAAATGGGTAAATACCGCAATCTTGCCCTTGAGAATGTCCTGGATGTGAAGATACGGAGAATCTGTCAAGCTCCAGTTTGATACATTGGAAAAGCTGGTTTTCAGTGCATGCGCATTGCGTGCTGAAAACCGGCTTTTCCGATGCCTTCCCGGGTCCGTAGAAACTTCGTACAGGCTGCGATTTCTGCCCCAGGATCTTGAAGGTAAGGAGGAAGATGGCAAGGCGGAGGGAACTGGATAGAGAATTCCAGCGGGCTGAAAAGTAGTGACTGAATGATCAGACACTGAAGGAGTGTGTTGAGTAAGTACCCAAGAGAAATCTGCTGCTAGAGAAGGGGTGCGTGTGTGCAAGGACGCAAGGCTAGAGCAGGTCACTGAGGTTAGGTTGAGCAAAGCAATGGACATATTTGAAATACCAAAGCAATTCGAGAGTGTGGCAGTAACCAGTAGATCAATGGAGGAGAGAGCCAGATAGAGCTGAGCATCAACAGCATACATGTACAAGTTGATTCTGAGCTTCAGTTAATGTTATCAAGGGGTCACATGTAGATAGTGAAGAGGCAGTTGGAGATGGACTCTGGTGTACATCGAAGATGACCTGTGTGAGCAGAGGAGGAAGAGCTGATGGCTGATAATCAGGAGAGTTTTGGATTAAAAAGGCACAAATTGCAGAGGTCCCTTAAATAAGAGTTGGATGGCTAATGCCTGAATGGGAGCAACAGAGATACCTGTCATGACAGCCACCAGGAAAATTGAACTGGAACCATAATGCTTAGATGGTGCAACTGAGGACAAGGAAGGGCCATAGAGAAATGCTGAGAAATGTTTAAAATGCTCTTACAGGAGCAAATGGCTGTTTTTGGAGAGTCAATCAATCGATCCCCTTTGGGATCAATTATTGAAATACCTTTCTGTTTCAATAGGCCCACAGTTCTCCATGCAGTTCTCAGCTAGCAAGAGTTCTATTGGACCTTCTCAATTAGGGATGGGCAATAAATGCTGGCCTTACCAGCGACGCCCATGTCCCATGATTGAATAAAAAAAAATACAGGTGTAATTGGTGGATTTCCTAGTTATCTTAGCAATTCCCCCGCGTAATCTCCAAGAGGTAGGTGGGGTGGGTAGAATATTCACATTATTTAAATGTGGCGGACACCCAGCAGATTCAGCTTCTGCTTCAAATTCCAAGCTGCCAGGAGGCAGTCTGTCTGCTCTTCACCCTCTCCGGCCACCTGAACCTCCGCCTCTTAACGTTTAAATTAACAAAATACAAATCAGATCTCTCTGATATTAGGTAGAGAGCCTCTTTAAAAGTACTGGGATGCGCCTTCACCTTTGCCAGTTGGGGGCTAATCTGGCGGAGTGGGTCGCCCATGCTTCACAGAAGCCGTCCAATTTTTATTCCATCAAAACCGACAATTGAAAATTCGATTCGTTCTACAAAGGCAGGCTGTCTGTTCCTCCAGGTTACCGCACAGCCAGTGAAACTAAAAATATATTCCTCACCCGCTCACGTCCATGCAGCCTCCACTTAATTTAAATGAAAGAACTTTGAATTATCGGAATTTAATAATTTTTTTAAGCACCCAAATTTATGTTGCTCGATTCTAATTTTTGTAATGCAAAAGACTACTTTGAATTATCAGGAGTCATCATAGGCAGTCCCTCGAAATCGAGGAAAAATGAGTTCTCAGGTGACTGAACAGTCCAATTCGGGAATTACAGACTCTGTCGCAGGTGGGACAGACAGTCGTTGGAGAAAAGGGTGGGTGGGGAGTCTGGTTTGTTGCATGCTCCTTCTGCCTGCGCTTGTTTTCTGCATGCTCTCGGCGACAAGACTAGTGGTGCTCAGCGCCCTCCCGGATGCTCTTCCTCCACTTAGGGCGGTCGTTGGCCAGGGACTCCCAGGTGTTGGTGGGGATGTTGCACTTTATCAAGGCGGTTTTGAGGGTGTCCTTGAAACGCTTCCTCTGCCCACCTGGGGCTCGCTTGCCGTGTAGGAGTTCCGAGTAGAGCGATGCTTTGGGAGTCTTGTGACCGGCATGCAGCAATGTGACCCGCCCAACGAAGCTGGTCAAGTGTGGTCAGTGCTTCATTGCTGGGGATGTTGGCCTGATCGAGAACACTGACGTTGGTGCGTCTGTCCCCCCAGGGGATTTGCAGGATCTTGCGGCGGCATCGTTGGTATTTCTCCACCGATGTGAGGTGTCTACTGTATGTGGTCCACGTCTCTGAGCCATACAGGAGGGTGGGTATCACTACATAAGCTTGGTGCCAGATTTGAGGGCCTGATCTTCGAACACTCTCTTCCTCAGGTGGCCGAAGGCTGCGCTGGTGCACTGGAGGTGGTGTTGAACCTCGTCGTTGATGTCTATCCTTGCTGATAATAGGCTCCCGAGGTATGGAAAGTGATCCATGTTGTCCAGGGCCGCGCCCTGGATCTTGATGACTGGGGGGGCAGTGCTGTGTGGCCAGGTCAGGTTGGTGGAGGACCTTTGTCTTGCGGATGTTTAGTGTAAGGCCTGTGTCTTCGTACGCCTCGGTGAAGATGAGGTGCTTTATAGCTGCAAGGCTTCCTTTCGTTGGATTTCATGTTCAATATTGGGTGCAGTCCAGAAGGCTATCTGTCATACAGTCATCATCATCGTATGTGGTCCCTCGAAATGAGGATGACTTGCTTCCACGCCAAAAAAAGGACGAGTTCACAGGAGTTTCAATGAAGGACCCGAACTACGGGCCCCAGTTTCCGCCCCCTGGACAAACGGCGCACCTCCATAAGGTGCGCCGACTTTCTGGAATAAAAAGGGCATGAAAAATTAGCTTATGATTCTCCGAGCTCCTCAGGATGTCTTCGGACTCTGCGTAGCGCAGCAAAAGGGGTGGGGGGCGGAGCCAGGTCCCGGCACTGAAAACAGTGCCGGGACCTCTACACATGCGCGCTAGAGTGTACGCGCATGTGCAGTAGCTCCTCGACTCCGAATCTCTGCAGGCTAAGTGAAGCTATTGTAATCGTATGTGTGGTTGAAGTACTATCTGTTATGTGTATATTTAAGTACTATTGCATGTATACTGTTTGGCTGATCTATGAATGCTTGACCTCAACATTTCAAGAACATTATTGAGTTTTGAAGAATTGATAGAACATCTAATCGTAAATAAATTAAGTGCGTTATACTCAGGATGTTCAACCCCCCCACCCCCTGTGTTCAGCCTCCATTCACCTCCCCTCTCCACCTCCCGTTCAACCCCTCCTCCTCCCTCCACCTCCTCCCACTCCCTCCCTCCCTCCCTCCTCCCTTCATCTTCATCCCCTCCCTCCTCTCTCCCCCCACCCCTCACTGCCACTGACAGCGAGAGCCACTGACAGCGAGAGCCATGGACAGAAACAGAGAGAGGCTGACAGAAACACCTTCCCTTCACAAAGCTAGGACTTATTTTTTATTTGTTATTGATTGGTTGCTTATTACTTTGGTCTTGGTGCTTGGTCTTGGTGCAGGGTTCCTTCTATTTTTTTATTTGTTAATTGCTTATTACTTTTTGTGCTTCGTTTAGTGTTTAGTGCTTTAAATGTACTTATGCTACTTTAATGTTGTTGTGAAAGTGTTTAGTGCTTTGGAAAATCCTCTAACTTACGCCCCCCCCGCACCCCCCCGCCGTTGATGTTGATGTGTCTGCCTCAGCCGGGAGCCTACACTTGCTTATTTATAAAAAGAGAAACAACTGTCCTCACTCAGCAGATATAAGGCAAAATATCATCGCAAGAGGTTTTAAGCCATTTTAAGTGATGTGTTTAATGCTTTAGTCCTTTGTTTAATGCTTCCCACCCCCTGTCTCTGGCTGTGCCTGCATTGAACTTAACTCTAAGTAAGGTTTTTCAGAACTTACAAAAGTGGACACTTACTCCATTCTAAGTTAGTTTGGAGTAAGTTTTCGCTGCCTAAACTTGCAAAACAGGCCTAAGTGGCTGGACACACCCCCCTTTGGAAAAAAAAAATTAACTAAAACAAAACTAAACTAACTCACTCGAATTGGAGCAAACTACATGCTGAGAATTGCGATTTCTAAGATACTCTAAACTAAACTAGTTGCTCCAAAAAAATTGGAGCAACTCCACCCGAAACTTGGGCCCTACATCCTGAAGGGTGGAAGATGCCTGTGCTTGCATTTTATTAATGTGGGGTGGCCGTTGCACACCAGCCACCACACGAGCTTGACAGCTAGGTCTTCATCTAGTGGCAAGAATTACCCAAGTGCAAGTGCGAGAAACTATTAAAAAGCCAGGCATGTCGAGCAGGCCTGAGCTGAGCGCTGCAAGACTCGAGTGTAAATATAAGATTGGGACATTTCAGGCCAAGACATTAAAACCCATTCCAACTCTCTTAATTAAGAGCTGTTGGTCTGCTAGTCTTGGGGATTAATCTTAAATCATAAAATGGATTGTGACTTCTGTTGTTTGCTGTTATGTGACATGATTGGCTCTAATGTCTGCATGAAGTTATCCAGAAACTTTCGGTGGAGTTTTAGCATGGGTGAGTGCGGGTGGGTTAAATCGGGACAAATTCCAAGCACGTCAGGAAACCGGCTCCAACCCGCCGACTTCTGGGTTTTACAGGGATGGGCAGCCAACCCTCTCCAGGTGGCGAATTGGTAATTTAAATATGTTAATGAGGATGGCAGCCTCTAATTTAACCTGCTTTGCCAGTTTTACAGTGGCCGGACGGCCTGGGAAACACGGCAGCTGAAGCAAGGCAAGGACAGCTTCAGGACAAAGGTAAGTGCCTTCACAGCACTGCTTGTGGGCTTAGGGGATCATCATCATAGGCAGTCCCTCGAAATTGAGGAAGACTTGTTTCCACTCAGTGTGTTCTCAGGTGACTGTACAGTCCAATGTGGGAGTTAGTCCCTGTCATAGGTAAGGCAGACAGTGGTTGAAGGAAAGGGTGGGTGGGGAGCCTGGTTTGCTGCTCGCTCCGTCCGCCGTCTGCAAGTGATTTCTGCATGCTCTCAGCGACGAGACTCGAGGTGCTCTTCCTCCGTTTTGAGTGGTCTTGGGCCAGGGTTTCCCAGGTGCCAGTGGGGATGTTGCACTTTATCAAGGAGGCTTTGAGAGTGTCCTTGAAACATTTCGACCGCAAGGACGTGCGCATTACCTGCGCCATGACTGGAGCCGACAACTGTTGGACGGACCACCACCTAATCCGCTCCGTCATTAACATCAATATAGTCCCAAAACAGCGACCGCAACAGAAACAAAGCCGCAGAAAAATCAACGCTGGGGCACTCAGACCTAGTTAAGAAGGCCCTATATAGCCAGTGCCTCACTGCCAAACTGGTGACCCTCAATGACCCTGAGATGCAGAGTGCCCACAGCACCTGGTCTGCACTCAAGGCCTCCATAACCAGCGCCTGCGAAGAGACGCTTGGTCACTCAACCAGGAAACACCAAGACTGGTTTGAAGAGAATGACCGGGAGATCCAGGAGCTAATAAGCCTCAAGCGCAAGATATTTCTGAACCTAAAGCAGCAACCCAAGTCAGGAGCAGCGAAGCAGCTCTACAGGCAACTGAAGGCTGAGGTCCAACAAAAAACCCGCCGATCTGGTGGGTGGAAAAAGCACAGGAGATCCAGCAGTTGGCCGACAACCATGACGTGCGAGATTTCTTCAGTGCAGCCAAGACTACTTACGGCCCAAGCACTCAAGGTCCCACCCCACTGCTGGCCAAGAATTGAGAGGCACTCATTAAGGACACCGAGGCAGTCCGGGCACGCTGGAAGGAGCACTTCGAAGGTCTCCTTAACCGAGACTCTGCCTTTGACGCGAGGACTAGGGGAAGCAGGAGTGCTTCCCACTGAACCCCCAAGCTTCCCCCTCCCCGCCCCCATACAAAGGTCCCTAGGGTCAGGAATCAGACCTCCCTGAGATCGGTACACCACACCCACCGCCCCCTCCCTAGGGTCATGGATCAGACCTACCTGATCCTGCGGCCTTCTCTGGTGTGCTGCTCGCCTGACGGAAGCCAATCCTGTCGACCAGGCTGACTTCCGGGCGGCGAATCTGTCAGGGTCAAAAGGCGCCGCTGTGGAATTAATTCCACAGAATACGGGGAAACACTGATTTCCGGGTTTCCCGTCCAAAGGTCCGCCCACCGCCCCCACCCCCTTACCTTTGAAACCTGCCCCTGTTAATATGCAAGCCCCAAAGTCAGAATAAACATCATCTCCATGTTGAGAAACTAGGGTCCATTGAGAAACCTAAATAAACAGTGAGTCAACCAAGGGTCAATTTGTTAGATATTGGGGGTCAGTGGTTGTTTTCATTTGGGATTATTTTTTTTGTTTGGCCCTGTTGTACCTTTTCTTTTATTTGATTCAGTCCAGAATAAGAATCGATCTTCCCAGAATGAGAGAAGAATTGTGCTGATCAATTTGAATGGGTATATATTTGCCTATTTGGTGCTGAAATTATGTCATCCAAATAACATACTACCCCTTCAATACCTTGCAAAATCTGGTTCATCACCCCTTGGAATATGGCAGGGGCGGAAGACACTCCAAACGGTAGCCTATTAAATTGATATAGACCTAGATGAGTATTTATGGTCAAACATGACTTGGACTCCTCATCTAGTTCAAGCTGTAAGTAGGCATTCGTAAGATCCAGTTTTGAGAAGATCTGACCACCTGTCAGTGTTGTGAACAAATCTTCTATATTTGGCAATGTATTGGGGACATTGCCCTCTAGAACCTGGTTTACAGCTACTTTATAATCACCACATAATCTTACCTTACCATCAGACTTAGGTACAACGACAATGGGTATAGCCCAATTACATCGATCTATCTTACAAATAATGTTCTCAGTCTCTAGTCTTTTGAGTTCTTGCTCAACTTTCTCTTTGAGTGCATATGGTACGGAACGTGGCTTGTAGCAAACCGATCCAGAGTCCTTCTGTACCCTGACACACTCCTTGAAGCCTTGGATCAGACTGCCCGTTTCACAGAACACCTTCGGATACTTCTTGACAACTTCATCCGTTGATAAATCTCGCTTCCACACAGAAAATCTTACTCTAATCCAGCTTCAGTGAGCTCAACCAATTTCTTCCTAGTAAGGCAGACTTGTCTCCTTTCACTACTATTAGAGGCAAGTTCTGAAATTGATCTTTATATTTCACCGGTAAGGTGATACGACCTACCACAGGAATTTTCTCTCCCGAGTAGCCTCGCAGCTCTATCTTGGATTTCTCCAGTTGGAAATCACGCAATTTGTCGAGGTACAGTGACTCCGGTACTACAATCACGGAGGCACCCGTGTCGATTTCCATTGGTATTGTAAGAGAAAAATTTGGCATTAGGGGTACCAGCGGGACAAGGGTTAAAGAGCTGGTTCCTGCACCGACCCATGAGGACGTAAAAGGCCTCTCTTCGGCCTTGTACATTCCAGTACCAAGGCTCCAGAAGTTATTAATTTAATAATATTCCGACAGGATACGATGTGAGAACCTAAACAGACATTGATAAGACCTTGCGAAGAGGCTCAAGGCAGACTCACGGTCATCAAGAAGAATCAACAAATTCTGACCTAATGAAGTCATTGTAGTTACGGCCTAAGGTGGTCATGAGGGTCTTGGCCTGTCAATCTAAAGTAGCACTGATAAGGTAGTCCAATTATAGATCTAGGGAGGTCTTACCAGGGAACGGAGGGGTTTTTGAAATGTTTAAAAGTTGTATGATTGTGCTGTTCGGGGAGTATCTCCACTCACAGGCGGCTGTGATGAGAAGTGTTCCTGGACGTTCATAATAAAAGATCGTTATACCTTGCCATTCGTCTCTGTCTGCTAACTCCGGGGACTGTTATGCGGGTTGGGGTGAGCGTTGACTCTCTATCAGGGGGCCCGCTCGTGGGAGGAGAAGCCTTCCCATTTTTCCCTTACATTATCTTGAATCCCACCACATCTATGTGGATTTTGATGCTTTCTGAATCGCTGTCCATTAACCTCGTGCTCCTGATGACGTGTAACTCTAACATCTCCTCGTCCTGTTGTTGTTCTTCCATGCTATGTAGTCTCTTGGGATTTCTACTCATAGCTTTGAACGCTAGACTCATAGCTATAAAAACTGGTTTACCCTTCAGTCAGCATGCCTTCGCAAGATGAACAACTTTGAACAATGTGGTGTCCCAGGCACCTATAGCACGACTTTGACGCTCTGTTAGAATTTCCAGTTTCTGAGACTTTGGGCTCCCATCATCTTTTACTTTGAACCTGCAGGTGATTTACCTCGGTTAACTGACGACCGTAATTATTATTTAATTCTCGGGAATATTGTTCGGCCATGCCCATCGACCTCGCTGTCTGACAAGCAATCTCAAAAGTCAAGTCATCCGTCGTCAATAACTTCGTTCTGATCGCATCATTTTTCACCCCACAAACAAAACGATCCCATAATGCTCGGTTTTGAAAGTTTCCAAAATTACAGTGCATCGATAGCTTTTTTAATGCAACAATGTAATCACTGATACTTTCATCAGCCTTTTGATTCCGAATCCCGAAACTATAGCTTTCAGCAATTTCTAATGGTTTGGGGTTATAGTGCTGTTCCAGCTTCGTTAAAATCTCTAAGTGTTGTGTCCTTTGGCTCGTCAGGCACAAGCAAATTTACAAGGGTTTCGTATAATGTCGGACCTGCCTCCGATAAGAAGATCGCTTTTTTACGTTCCAACACAGCCTGGTTATGGACTGCATAAGTCTGGAACTTCAATTATGTTATTTGCAATGAAATACATTTCTAACCGATCCACATACACTTTAAAATGTTCCCGGTCGTGTCTATATTCCCCCAAATATCCGATTACACCTGCGGGTGCTGCCATTTTAATCTCTAGCTGTTCAGACCGCGTGCTGTATTTTACCTCGGATTTTTGTAGCTTTTTCCAAAGACAGAAACTTCCAAAATCTCTCTGTCGGCTGGCTGAATCCTTCAACAAAATTTAAGCTTTAAATCATCCGAAAAATCCCATCTCAATCGCCAAATGAGATATCTTCACAGAGCACAGCACACACAGCTTCCTGACATGGCAGGCAGCTCCCTCGGAAGTCTTCGGAAATCTGCCTGGGCTGTTTATTATTAACCCTGCACTTGCAGTACACAATACGTCCACATCCACAGTGTGGTGCTACAAACATTACAAGCTTACAGACATTACAGTACTGGATCTAATTCTCGGGAATGAAGTGGGGCAAGTGGAGCATGTTTCAGTGAGAGCATTTTGGGAACAGTGATCACAATAGCATCAGATTTAGAATAGTTATGGAAAAGGGCATGGTATAATCAGGCATAAAAGCACTTAACTGGAGGAGGGACAATATCATTGAGTTCAAAAGGGATCTGGTACAGGTGGATTGGAATCAAATATTGGTTGGCAAAACAGTAATTGAGCAATGGGAGGCCTTCAAAGAGGAAATGGTTTGGGTATAGAGTAGACACATTCCCACGAGGGGCAAAGGAAGGGCATCCAAAGCTAGAGCTTCCTGGATGACTACAAATATAGAGGCTAAATTGAAGCAAATAAAGGAGGCCTATGACAATTGTAAGGTTCATAATACAGTAGAGAACCAAGCTGAATATAGAAAATACAAAGGAACTTCACTAGAGAAGAGGATGCTGTCAATGTGGCAGTAGCGATATTGGATAGGATAAAAATAGATAAAGAGGATGTACTTAAAAGGTTGGCAGTTCTCAAAAGTAGATAAGTCACCCGGTCTGGATGGGATGCATCCTAGGTTACTCAGGGAAGTAAGAAAGAAAGTCTTGCATTTATATAGCACCTGTCACGACCACTGGATGACTCAAAGTGCTTTATAGCCAATTAAGTACTTTTGAAGTGTAGTCACTGTGGGAAATGCGGCAGCCAATTTGCGCACAACAAGCTCCCACAAACAGCAATATAATAATGACCAGATAATCTGCATTTGTTATGTTGATTGAGGGATAAATATTGGCCAAGACACCGGGGATAACTCCCCTGCTCTTCTTCAAAATAATGCCTTGGGATCTTTTACGTCCACCTGAGAAAGCAGACATTGTGGAGCCTCTGGCTACAATCTTCCAACCCTCCTTGTATATTGGGGTGGTGCCAGAGGACTGGAGGATTGCAAACGTGAGCAGGATAAGCTCGACAACTACAGGCCAGTCAGCCTATTGTCAGTGGTGGGAAACATTTTAGAGCCAACAATCTAGGACAAATTTAATTAGCATTTGTAAAAGTATGGGTTAATCAATGAAAGTCAACATGAATTTGTTAAAGGCAAATCGTGTTTAACTTGATAGAGTTCTTTTATGAAGTAACAGTGCTGTTGATATTGTGTATATGGACTTTCAAATGACATTTGACCAAGTACCACATTATAGACTTGTAAGCAAAATTAAAGCCCAGGAGATTAAAGTGGCTGCATGTATACAAAATTGGCTTAGGGACAGAAAGCAGAGAATCATGGTGACTGGTTGTTTTACAGACTGGAGGGAGGTATACAGTAGTGTTCCCCAGGAATCGGTATTGGGACCTCTGCTCCTTCTAATATATATTAGTGACCTGGACTTAGGTATACAGGGCATAATACAAACTCAGAAATGTAGTAAACAATGAGGAAGATAGTAAAAGACTTCAGAAGGACATCGACAGACTAGTAAAATGGGCAGACATGTGGTGGATGAAATTTAACGCAGAGAAGTGTGAAGTGATGCATTTCGGTTTGAAGATTGAGGAGAGGCATTAGGAACTGAATGGTACAATTTTAAAGGGGGTGCAGGAACAGAGAGAACTGGGGGTGTATGCACACAAATCTTTGAATGTGGAAGGACAAGTTGAGAAGGCTGTTTTTAAAAAAAAAAATGCGTATGTGATCCTTTCCTTTTAAAAGAGTTCAAAAGCAAGGAGGTAATGCTAAACCTTTTATAAAACACCGGTTAGGCCTCAGCTGGATTTTGTGTTCAGTTCTGGCATTACACCTTAGGTAGGATGTCAAAACCTTGGAGAAGGTGCAGAAGAGATTTACTGGAATGGTACCAGGGATGAGGGACCTCAGTTATGTGGAGAGACTGGACAAAGCTGGTGGTGTCCAAGCTTCGAGCAGAAAAGGTTTGATGGAGGTGTTCATGAATGGTTTTGATAGAGTAAATAAGGAGAAACATTCCAGCAGCAGAAGTGTCGATAACCAGAGGACATAGATATAAGGTGATTAGCAAAAGAAGCAGAGGCGACATGAGGAAACATTTTTTTACATCGCAAATTGTGATGATGCACTATCTGAAAGGGTGGTAGAAGGGAAGCAGATTCAATAATAGTATTCAAAAGGGAATTGGATAAATACTTGGAAGAGAAACAATTTGCTATGGAGGAAAAAGTAGGGGACTCAGATTAATTGGATAGCTCAAGGAAAGAGCCAGCGCAGGCACGATAGGCCAAATGGCATCTTCTGTGCTGTATCAGTCGATGATTCTAGAGGGAAGCAAGCCAATGGGCAGGGCAATCATGGCAAAATAAAAGACCAAGGAAAAGATGGCTGGTGATATAAGAAACTGAACAAACACACTGGCTGTAACACCGCCACATGGCAGTCAACATTGGCACGGGATCTGCACATAGCTGTCTGACCTCAGACATGAATGTCACACTGAAGAAGAAAAACAGATTGAGCTAATTCACTCAATTTAGCTCCCTGAAGATGGCTCGTATTTGCTGTTGAACAAATGTGAATTCTTGCTTTCCAGTGTACATGGCAGTGATCCAGAAAATCCAAAATTAAACAAGGCGAGGATCATTCATATAACCCCTCCCTGGTCTTGCCATCTGTGGTCCTTTAGTAATGATGAGAAAAACATGTCATTGAATAGATCTCTCCCCAGCATAATATTCTTCCTCCATCAAGAGAAGATGCTGTCCCAAATCCATCTAGACACTTGACAGCTTTGCTCTTAAATGGAGCCATTTAAAGTCCCTTGACTTGGAAAATAATGCGATAGATCTCATTCTTGTGGAGAGAAATAAATTCATATACTTCACTTAAAACAAACTGATTCATTTTGTTATGTGGTGCGTGGGTTGGCATACTAATATGTGTTTTTATCCTTTCTCCGAATTCACACTGAATCAAAGCTGAAGTGGCAGGCACTTTGATTCTGATGCAAAATAACAGTGGAGCTGCTCTGGGTGAATACAATAGCTCATTTTGTACTCGTTCCCGATTGCAACAATCCCTGAAAGGAATTTGGCACGTGATTTCTCATTCTCCCCCGCCCCCCCAAAAGCATTCGATATTGCTTTAAGCTTTTGATTTATACAGGTTAGAACGCAATTGGCTAAATTCCAGTTAATATCCTCGGCACTTTGCGACATCCTGTGGACTATATAAATGGAAGTTCTTTCTTGCTTCACCAATGCTCATTTCTATGAGCACAGGGATAATGTGGGCCATTTATAAGAAAAAGATTAGCATTTCTATAGCGCCTTTCACAACCTCAGGACATCCCAAAGCGCTTCAGTCAATGAAGTACTTTTGAAGTGCGGTCATTCTTATAATGTAGGAAACGTGGCAGTCAATTTACGCACCGCAAGCTCCCCCATTGGCAGTCAATTTGCGCACAGCAAGCTACCACACTCAGCAATGTGTTATTGATCAAATAATCAGTTTTTAGTGACGTTGGTTGCGGGGTAAATATTGGCATATGCCCTAAGAGTGCAGCAGAGTTGCTCTGTTGCACTATTAGGGCATGTGCCAATATTTACCTGCTGGGATAATATGGCTACCATGCTGCTTCATTAGAGTATGTGCCAATAAATGGCCTACTTTATCCCTGTAATCATAGAATTGAGCATTGGTGAAGAAATGTTATAAGATAATGAAGGGATTGACAGTGTTCTAGCTGATCATTTATTTCAACTAAATAGGTTAGGCAGGACCAGGGGGCACAAATTTAAGTTGTATAAGGCTAGATCTAGGTTAGATGTCAGGAGATGGTTCTTTTCACAGAGAATAGTAGACCTCTGGAACAAGCTGCCCTCTCTTGTGGTGGATGCAGACTCACTGAATTCCTTCAAGCAAAAACTGGATTTGTTTCTGGCTGTGGCGGAGATCATCTCTTACAGAAGGTAGGTACTGCAGGGAATTTAATGGCCAGAGTGATTGCCGAGATGGGTCGGAGAAGAATTTCCCAGATTTTTTTCCCACAAATTGGCCTGGGTTGTTTATCTGTTTTTTTTGTCTCTCCCAGGAGATCACATGGTTTCGAGTGGGGTGGAGTGTATAAGTTGTGATACACGAGGTAAAGGGGAACCAGTGGATGTGATGTATTTGGACATCCAGAAGGCATTTGACAAGGTGACACATAAAAGGTTACTGCACAAGATAAATATTCACGAGGTTGGGGGTAATATATTAGCATGGATAGGGGATTGGCTAACGAACAGAAAACAGAGAGTTGGGATAAATGGTTCATTCTCTGGTTGGCACCCAGTAACTAGTGGGGAGCCACAGGGATCAGTGCTGGGTCCCCAACTATTTACAATCTATATTAACGACTTGGATGAAGGGACAGAGTGTAATGTAGCCAAGTTTGCTGTCAATACAAAGATGGGAGGAAAAGCAATGTGTGAAGAGGACACACAAAATCTGCAAAAAGACATAGACAGGCTAAGGGAGTGGGCAAAAATTTGGCACATGGGTATAACGTTGGAAAGTGTGAGGTCATGCATTTTTGCAGAAAAAAAATCAAAGAGCAAGTTATTATTTAAATGGAGAAAGATTGCAAAGTGCTGCAGTACAGCGGGACCTGGGGGTACTTGTGCATGAAACACAAAAGGATAGTATGCAGTTACAGCAAGTGATCAGGAAGGCCAATGGAATCTTAGCCTTTATTGCAAAGGGGATGGAGTATAAAAGCAGGGAAATCTTGCTACAGGGTATTGGAGAGGCCACACCTGGAATACTGCGTGTAGTTTTGGTTTTCATATTTACAAAAGGACATATTTGCTTTGGAGGCAGTTCAGAGATGGTTGACTAGGTTGATTCCGGAGATGAGGGGGTTGACTTATGAGGAAAGGTTGAGTAGGTTGGGCCTCTACTCATTGGAGTTCAGAAGAATGAGGTGTGATCTTATCGAAACTTCTAAGATTATGAGGGAGCTTGACCAGGTGGATGCAGAGAAGATGTTTTCACTGATGGGGGAGACTAGAACTAGAGGGCATGATCTTAGAATAAGGGACTGCCCATTTAAAACTGAGATGAGGAGAAATTTATTTTCTCAGAGGGTTGTAAATCTGTGGAATTCGCTGCCTCAGAGAGCTGTGGAAGCTGGAACATTGAATAAATTTAAGACAGAAATAGACAGTTTCTTAAATGATAAAGGGATAAGGGGTTAATAAGGGGTCATGCGGAGTGGGCGGGGAGGTAGAGCCAAGTCCATGATCAGATCAGCCATGATCTTATTGAATGGGGAAGCAGGCTCAAGGGGCCGTATGGCTTACTCCTGTTCCTATTTCTTATGTTCTTATGTATTGCAATTGTGTGAGACAGGCTCGATGGACCAAATGGTCTTTACCTGTCAGTCATTGTTAGTATTCGTATTCGTAAGAAAAGGAGAAAGAACTTGCATTTATATCGTGCTTTTTACATCACAAAGCGCTTCACAGCCTATGAAACATGTCACTCTTATTATGTAATCTAATACAGCAGGCAATTTGTACAAGAACCCACAAACAACAATGAGATAAATATGTTTTGATGGTGTTGGCTGAAGGAAAAATGTTGGGACAGGACACATGGGAAACTACCCTGTTCTTTGAATATGAGACTTGTACCTCCTGCTTTTTGTTGGAGGTGTATGCAACAAAAAGCCATAATTTGTTGTCAAAATAATGGGGTCTTTTACGTCCACCTGATCGGGCGGATGGGACATCTAATTCGAAAGATGGCACCTCCGACAATGCAGCACTTCCTTAGTACTGTAGTCAATTGTCAGCCTAGAATTATGAGCTCAAGTCTCTGGAGTGGGCCTTGACCCACAATCTTTTGACTCCATGCCACCACTGAGCTAAAATGGAAACTGAATTAGTCGCTCGATACTAGATGTCGAGAGAAAATCCAGTTTTTTACAAATCTCTTGAAGTATAAAAACGAGTTTTAGTTTCCAGTTCATCTTGTGGGTTTGAATCGACTCATAAAATCAAAACTATGAGACTTGCATCTCCTGCTTTTTGTTGGAGGTGTATGCAACAAAAAGCCATAATTTGTTGTCAAAATAATGGTGAGGCTAATAGCATCGCAAATGATACAGCAATGTCAGGCGAGGGTCAGACACGCAGTTAAACAGGAATATCCCAAAGTTGCTGTCTGCGTTGCGTCTCGCCGCCATTAGCTTCGCGAACACAGCACTTTGCTGTCTGCCTCGTTATTGAAATGCATTGAATGACATGAAGTTGCTTTGTTCAGCTCTAGGGAGGATACCCATTACTAGATCCATGTTGGCTGGAGGAGAGAGTAGAAGATCGGAGGGAGCGAGGGAATCAGGGTGGGAATAGAGAGTGCAAGGGGGTAAGCGAATGGAGGTGGGAGTGAGAGAGAGAGGG